>NW_028166722.1:0-20000 GCF_964263955.1 Coregonus lavaretus
GTACCGTTATATCAGAGTTAAGACAGTATAGAGGAGAGTACCATTATATCAGAGTTAAGACAGTAGTATAGAGGAGAGTACCGTTATATCAGGGTTAAGACAGTATAGAGGAGAGTACCATTATATCAGAGTTAAGACAGTATAGAGGAGAGTACCGTTATATCAGAGTTAAGACAGTATAGAGGAGAGTACCATTATATCAGAGTTAAGACAGTATAGAGGAGAGTACCATTATATCAGAGTTAAGACAGTATAGAGGAGAGTACCATTATATCAGAGTTAAGACAGTAGTAATAGAGGAGAGTACCGTTATATCAGAGTTAAGACAGTATAGAGGAGAGTACCGTTATATCAGAGTTAAGACAGTAGTATAGAGGAGAGTACCATTATATTTACATTTAAGTAATTTAGCAGATGCTCTTATCCAGAGCGACTTACAGTTAGTGAGTGCATACATTTTTTCATACTGGCCCCCCGTGGGAAATGTACCCACAACCCTGGCATTGCAAACGCCATGCTCTACCAACTGAGCTACACGGGGCCACAGAGTTAAGACAGCATAGAGGAGAGGACATCCTTTTATGTAGAAGGTTTCTCTGGCTCTCTAGTCCTTTAATTCATAGTATTTATCTCCAATGCTTTGTCAATAAAGAGGCAATCCCATTTATAAATATCCCCTCCATGACCAACAAATAACTGCATAGCTCACTGTGTGACAGGAGAGCGATCCCTTGCTTTGTGTGTGTGTGTGTGTGTGTGTGTGAATACGTGTGTGTGTATGTATGTGAATGTGTGTATCTTTGAGTGTGCCTCCATGTGTCTGTGTGCGTGTGTGTTAGGCAGTGTTTACACAGGCAGCCCAATTCTGATATTTTTTTCAATAATTGGTCTTTTGACCAATCAGATCAGCTCTGGAAAGATCTGATGTGATAAGATTAGATGTGATTGGTCAAAAGACCAATTAGTGGAAAAAATATCAGAATTGGGCTGCCTGTGTAAACGCAGCGTTAGTGTCTAACGAAGGACCGATCCCTCAGTGTTAACACTGCTAACCAGCTTCACCACCTCAGATCTAAACCAGCTTCACCACCTCCGATCTAAACCAGCTTCACCACCTCAGATCTAACCAGCTTCACCACCTCAGATCTAAACAGCTTCACCACCTCAGATCTAAACAGCTTCACCACCTCAGATCTAAACAGCTTCACCACCTCAGATCTAAACAGTTACACCACCTCAGATCTAAACCATCTTCACCACCTCAGATCTAAACAGCTTCACCACCTCATATCTAAACCAGCTTCACCACCTCAGATCTAAACCAGCTTCACCACCTCAGATCTAAACCAGCTTCACCACCTCAGATCTAAACCAGCTTCACCACCTCAGATCTAAACCAGCTTCACCACCTCAGATCTAAACCAGCTTCACCACCTCAGATCTAAACCAGCTTCACCACCTCAGATCTAACCAGCTTCACCACCTCAGATCTAAACAGCTTCACCACCTCAGATCTAAACCAGCTTCACCACCTCAGATCTAACCAGCTTCACCACCTCAGATCTAAACAGCTTCACCACCTCAGATCTGAACAGCTTCACCACCTCAGATCTAAACCAGCTTCACCACCTCAGATCTAAACCAGCTTCACCACCTCAGATCTAACCAGCTTCACCACCTCAGATCTAAACCAGCTTCACCACCTCAGATCTAAACAGCTACACCACCTCAGATCTAACCAGCTTCACCACCTCAGATCTAAACCAGCTTCACCACCTCAGATCTAAACCAGCTTCACCACCTCAGATCTAAACCAGCTTCACCACCTCAGATCTAAACCAGCTTCACCACCTCAGATCTAAACCAGCTTCACCACCTCAGATCCAAACCAGCTTCACCACCTCAGATCTAAACCAGCTTCACCATCTCAGATTTAAACCAGCTTCACCACCTCAGATCTCCAATCAGCCTAACCGTCAGTTTATCAGGCTCCTACTGATTCTGATAGCCCTTTATATGTCACTGTGTGGGGTCCAAACGCCCCCTGAAGGACCTCCCCCCTCTCTCTCCCCCTCTCTCTCCCCCCTCTCCCCCTCTCTCTCCCCTCTCTCTCCCCCCCTCTCTCCCCCCCTCTCCCCCCTCTCTCCCCCTCTCTCTCCCCCTCTCCCCCCTCTCTCCCCTCTCTCCCCTCTCTCCCCCCTCTCCCCCCTCTCTCCCCTCTCTCTCCCCCCTCTCTCCCCCCTCTCCCCCCTCTCTCTCCCCCCTCTCTCCCCCCTCTCTCCCCTCTCCCTAACTGTCACAGCCACTAGGCAAGGAAACTGTGTGGATTACGGTTTTATGGTTGGACTACCCAGGTTAATCCTAAAGGCAAAGCAGAGGGCCGGTCAGCCAGTCAATCAGTCAGCCAGTCAATCAGTCAGCCAGTCATTCAGTCAGCCAGTCATTCAGTCAGCCAGTCATTCAATCAGTCAGCCAGTCAGCCGGTCAGCCAGTCATTCAGTCAGCCAGTCAGCTAGTCATTCAGTCAACCAGTCATTCTGTCATTCGGTCAGCCAGTCAGTCAGTAAACCAGTCAGCCAGTCGTTCTGTCATTTGATCAGCTAGTCAGCCAGTCAGCTAGTCAGCTAGTCAGCCAGTCAGCCAGTCAGCAAGTCAGCCAGTCATTCGGTCAGCCAGTCAGTCAGTCAACCAGTCAGCCAGTCATTCTGTCATTCAATCAGCCAGTCAACCAGTCAACCAATCAGCTAGTCAGCCAGTCAGCTAGTCAGCTAGTCAGCTAGTCAGCCAGTCAGCTAGTCATTCAGTCAGCCAGTCATTCTGTCATTCGGTCAACCAGTCAGTCCGTCAACCAGTCAGCCAGTCATTCTGTCATTCGATCAGCCAGTCAGCCAGACAACCAGTCAGGTAGTCAGCCAGTCAGCTAGTCAGCCAGTCATCCAGTCAGCTAGTCAGCCAGTCAGCTAGTCATTCAGTCAGCCAGTCATTCTGTCATTCGGTCAGCCAGTCAGTCAGTCAACCAGTCAGTCAGTCATTCTGTCATTCGATCATCCAGTCAGCCAGTCAACCAGTTAGCCAGTCAGCTAGTCAGCTAGTCAGCCAGTCAGCCAGTCTTTAAGTTAGTTAGTCAGCCAGTCAACCAGTCAGCCAGTCAGCTAGTCAGCTAGTCAGCCAGTCAGCCAGTCATCCAGTCAGCTAGTCAACCAGTCAGCCATTCATTCAGTCAGCCAGTGATTCTGTCATTCGGTCAGCCAGTCAGTCAGTCAACCAGTCAGCCAGTCATTCTGTCATTCGATCAGCCAGTCAACCAGTCAGCTAGTTAGCCAGTCAGCCGGTCAGCCAGTCAGCCAGTCAGCTAGTCATTCAGTCAGCCAGTCAGCTAGTCAGTCAACCAGTCATTCAGTCAGCCAGTCATTCAATCAGTCAGCCAGTCAGCCAGTCAACCGGTCAGTCAGTCAGCCAGTCATTCAGTCAGCCAGTCAGCTAGTCAGCCAGTCAGCCAGTCAGCCAGTCATTCAGTCATTCAGTCAGCCAGTCAGCTAGTCAGCTAGTTAGCCAGTCAGCCAGTCAACCAGTCATTCTGTCATTCTGTCAGCCAGTCAGCCAGCCAGTCGTTCTGTCATTCGATCAGCCAGTCAGCCAGTCAACCAGGTAGCTAGTCAGCCAGTCAGCTAGTCATTCAGTCAGCCAGTTATTCGGTCAGCCAGTCAGTCAGTATACCAGTTAGCCAGTCGTTCTGTCATTCGATCAGCCAGTCAGCCAGTTAACCAGTCAGCTAGTCAGCCAGTCAGCCAGTCAGCCAGTCATTCAGTCATTCAGTCAGCTAGTCAGCTAGTCAGCCAGTCATTCAGTCATTCAGTCAGCTAGTCAGCTAGTCAGCCAGTCATTCAGTCAGCTAGTCAGCTAGTCAGCCAGTCAGCCAGTCAGCTAGTTAGCCAGTCAGCCAGTCAACCAGTCATTCTGTCATTCTGTCAGCCAGTCAGCCAGCCAGTCGTTCTGTCATTCGATCAGCCAGTCAGCAAGTCAACCAGCCAGCCAGTCATTCTGTCATTCGATCAGCCAGTCAACCAGTCAACCAATCAGCTAGTCAGCCAGTCAGCTAGTCAGCTAGTCAGATAGTCAGCCAGTCAGCTAGTCATTCAGTCAGCCAGTCATCCAGTCATTCGGTCAGCCAGTCAGTCAGTCAACCAGCCAGCCAGTCATTCTGTCATTCGATCAGCCAGTCAACCAGTCAACCAATCAGCTAGTCAGCCAGTCAGCTAGTCAGCTAGTCAGATAGTCAGCCAGTCAGCTAGTCATTCAGTCAGCCAGTCATCCAGTCATTCGGTCAGCCAGTCAGTCAGTCAACCAGCCAGCCAGTCATTCTGTCATTCGATCAGCCAGTCAACCAGTCAACCAGTCAGCTAGTCAGTCAGTCAGCTAGTCAGCCAGTCATCCAGTAAGCTAGTCAGCCAGTCAGCTAGTCAGCTAGTCAGATAGTCAGCCAGTCAGCTAGTCATTCAGTCAGCCAGTCATCCAGTCATTCGGTCAGCCAGTCAGTCAGTCAACCAGCCAGCCAGTCATTCTGTCATTCGATCAGCCAGTCAGCCAGACAACCAGTCAGCTAGTCAGTCAGTCAGCTAGTCAGCCAGTCATCCAGTAAGCTAGTCAGCCAGTCAGCTAGTCATTCAGTCAGCCAGTCATTCTGTCATTCGGTCAGCCAGTCAGTCAGTCAACCAGTAAGCCAGTCATTCTGTCATTCGATCATCCAGTCAACCAGTCAGCCAGTCAGCCATTCAGCTAGTCAGCCAGTCAACCAGTCAGCCAGTCAGCTAGTTAGCTAGTCAGCCAGTCAGCCAGTCATTCAGTCAGCTAGTCAGCCAGTCAACCAGTCAGCCAGTCATTCAGTCAGCTATTCAGCCAGTCAACCAGTCAGCCAGTAAGCCAGTCAGCCAGTCAGCCAGTCAGCCAGTCAGCTAGTCAGCCATTCAGCTAGTCAGCTAGTCAGCCAGTAAGCCAGTCAGCCAGTCAACCAGTCAGCTAGTCATTCAGTCAGCCAGTCAGCTAGTCCGCTAGTCAGCCAGTCAGCCATTCAGCCAGTCAGCTAGTCAGCCAGTCAGCCAGCGAGTCAGCCATTCATTCAGTCAGCCAGTCATTCTGTCATTCGATCAGCCAGTCAGCTAGTCAGCCAGTCAGCTGGTCAGCCAGTCAGCCAGTCAGCTAGTCAGATAGTCAGCCAGTCAGCTAGTCATTCAGTCAGCGAGACATTCTGTCATTCGGTCAGCCAGTCAGTCAGTCAATCAGTCAGCCAGTCATTCTGTCATTCGATCAGCCAGTCAGCCAGTCAGCCAGTCAGCCATTCAGCTAGTCAGCTAGTCAGCCAGTCAGCCAGTCAGTCAGCCAGTCAGCTAGTCAGCCAGTCAGCCAGTCAGCTAGTCAGCCAGTCAGCCAGCCAGTCAGCCAGTCAGCTAGTCAGATAGTCAGCCAGTCAGCTAGTCATTCAGTCAGCGAGACATTCTGTCATTCGGTCAGCCAGTCAGTCAGTCAATCAGTCAGCCAGTCATTCTGTCATTCGATCAGCCAGTCAGCCAGTCAGCCAGTCAGCCATTCAGCTAGTCAGCTAGTCAGCCAGTCAGCCAGTCAGCCAGTCATTCTGTCATTCGGTCAGCCAGTCATTCTGTCATTCGATCAGCCAGTCAGCTAGTCATTCAGTCAGCGAGACATTCTGTCATTCGGTCAGCCAGTCAGTCAGTCAATCAGTCAGCCAGTCATTCTGTCATTCGATCAGCCAGTCAGCCAGTCAGCCAGTCAGCCAGTCAGCTAGTCATCTAGTCAGCCAGTCAGCCATTCAGCTAGTCAGCTAGTCAGCCAGTCAGCCAGTCAGCCAGTCAGCTAGTCAGCCAGTCAGCCAGTCAGCTAGTCAGCCAGTCAGCCATTCATTCAGTCAGCCAGTCATTCTGTCATTCGATCAGCCAGTCAGCTAGTCAGCCAGTCAGCCAGTCAGCTAGTCAGCCAGTCAGCCAGTCAGCCATTCATTCAGTCAGCCAGTCATTCTGTCATTCGATCAGCCAGTCAGCTAGTCAGCCAGTCAGCCAGTCAGCCAGTCAGCTAGTCATTCAGTCAGCGAGACATTCTGTCATTCGGTCAGCCAGTCAGTCAGTCAATCAGTCAGCCAGTCATTCTGTCATTCGATCAGCCAGTCAGCCAGACGGTCAACCAGTCAGCTAGTCAGCCAGTCAGCCAGTCAGCTAGTCATCCAGTCAGCCAGTCAGCTAGTCATCCAGTCAGCCAGTCAGCTAGTCAGCTAGTCAGCCAGTCAACCAGTCAGCCATTCAGCTAGTCATCCAGTCAGCCAGTCAGCTAGTTAGCCAGTCATCCAGTCAGCCAGTCAGCTAGTTAGCCAGTCAGCTAGTCTGTCAGTCATTCAGTCATTCAGTCAGCCAGTCAGTCAGTCAGTCAGTCAGTCATTCAGTCAGCCAGTCAGCTAGTTAGCCAGTCAGCCAGTTAGCTAGTCAGCCAGTCAGCCAGTTAGCCAGTCAGCTAGTGAGCTAGTCAGCCAGTCATTCAGTCAGCCAGTCATTCAGTCAGCCAGTCAGCCAGTCAGCCAATCAGCCTGTTAGCCAGTTAGCTAGTCAGCTAGTCAGCCAGCCAGTCAGCCAATCAGCTAGTGATGAAAAAGAGGATGGAGAGAGGATGGAGTGATGAAAGAGAGGATGGAGTGATGAAAGAGAGGTCTGGTCCTGTAGAGGTGAAGGCCAGTTCTTCTCCCCCCTCCCTCCTTCATCCTCCACTCCTCAGTGGTTGGAGATGCTTTGATACTCTGTAATCCAGCTGTCTGGTTATTAAACAGGCTGGTGGATGATGCTGGAAATCACTGCTTTCATCATTAACATCAATAACATCACTAACATCATGACTGTGGCTAAGTTAACTCAGAGCCACCTCCTTAACCTCCTATCCCAACCACACACACACACATACACACACACCACACACACACCACACACACGCACACACACACACACACACACACACACACACACCCCTCTCCTCACCCCACTGCCAATCTAACTGTGAGAGGATAGGCTCTCAGACCTTTTCTCAGAACTCCTGATGCTGCACTTTATTCTCTCAGACACGGCTCTGTCTCTGGAATGATAATTACAAGGAGATTTGGGAACAGAAAAGTAGGAAAATAAAATGAAAACAACTAGTGTTTGGGAATGGGAAAAAGTGCAAATATAGCAAATAAAACCTCATACTATTAAAAAGATTCAGACTATTCTGGGATGTAATTGAGTCACTAACTGTGACTATGTGGAGTCTTCGAATAGACTACAGGACAGGATGTTAACAAACTGGAGGGCCGGCTGCCATTTATAAGATTGTTACTGTGACCATGTCTGAGTCGCTATAACGAGCTGACGTGGGCACGAATTCAGCTGTAGCACTGTGGTGGGTGGCTTTCAAGTGAAAACAAGACTTCTTTCAAGTGAAACCAAGACTTCTGTCAAGTGAAACCAAGACTTCTCCACAGCAGAAGCTGTTAGGAGCAGCTATTATTGATCAAATAGATGCAATATCTATATAGGTCAGTGCATTTGAAAATGAAGAACTCTCAACCAACTGAGAATTATTTGAAATACTTTTCACCCTTATTCTGTGATTCCTAATGTTTACCGTATGTCCCCCTCGTCAGTGATTGGTCAACAGTGGGGATTCTTCAATGGAGTGTTTGTTGTCATTCAACGACAGACAACTAGTTTTCATACATATTTTGTTCACTTGAGAAATACTGCGTCAAACATCTTAGATGTAAAATGGATTCCTCTGCAAAGACTTCCTCGGCAAAAACTTCAAAATTAACGACAGATTTCTTGAGTTATCTTAGATCAATTCTGACTATTTTGAGGAAGTGTACCGGCTATGTTGTTGATACGACATCTCAAGAGGGATAAACATTAATATTGCAGCTTTTTTCTCGTTTTTCAAGCAAATGTATTTGAAAGGAGTACGTGAGCACAGACGTTCACTTCGCCTAGCCGAGTTCTGCTATTAGCAAAGCGAACCTACAATGGCCTTTACTCTGCTGTGACATACTCTGAAGCACTTTCAGTTATATGTAAAACCAAAACAGGAAGCCTATCTGTTTCAATGTGAACTCAGAGCTCATCAGTATTCCAGGGCCATAAGAAAGGAATAGTCAAGGTGAAATGTTTTCTAAGTATAGAACAACTCTCCGCCCATTTCAATAGGTTCCTTTTTTCTCCTAATCTAATGTGAAACTAACTCTTTGCTCTCCCTCCTCCTCTCTCTTCTCTCTTCCTATCCCTCCCCTCTCTCTCTTCTCTCTTCCTATCCCTCCCCTCTCTCTCTTCTCTCTTTTCTCTCTCTCTCCCCCTCTCTCTCTTCTTTCTCCCTCTTCCTCCCCGTCTCTCTCTCCCTCCCCCTCTTTCTCTTCTCTCTCCCTCTTCCTCCCCCTCCCCCTCTCCCTCCCACTCTCTCCAGGTACATCGCGGTGACGCAGTTCTCCCCCACCCATGCCAGAAAGGCCTTCCCGTGTTTCGACGAGCCCATCTACAAGGCCACGTTCCGGGTCATCCTGAGACACGATGCGTCCTACCTCTCTCTCTCCAACATGCCTGTAGAGGCCTCCATCTCTGATGATGATGGCTGGGTGACCAACCACTTCTCCAGGACCCCTCGTATGTCCACCTACTACCTGGCCTGGGCAGTCTGTAACTTTACCTACAGAGAGGTAACCACTGACAGCGGAGTGGTGGTGAGTTACACTACTGACCCCCCTAACCCTAACCCTAACCTTAACCTTACCCCTTACCCTAAACCTGGGCAGTCTGTAACTTCACCCACAGAGAGGAAACCACCGACAGTGGAGTGGTGTAGAGTTACAGTCTTACTGACTGACTGACTTAATCCTGTTCATCCCCATTGAGATGTGAGGTCACAATAGGCTCTCTAACGCCCAACGGTGGAGTGGTGGTGAGTTACTGTCAGAAGATAAGATCAACCTTATTGAGCCCAAGGGGGAAATTGTCTTGGAAACACAGTATTACTGTTTCCAAAATAAACACTGTATACAGTATAAAGTCAGAGACATACAACATGTTCTCTCCACTAGCTGTAACTTCATTACCTAACCCCAAATTAAAGATGAAATAACTCATGATAGCCTGCCTACTAGCCCATCAAGTTTGAGGATATAACCCACTTTGTCCTTTAGTATGTCTATCTAGTGATTACCCTTGATACTGATATGTGGAGTAGACTGCTGCTGTTTCCCACTAATACTCTCATCACTACAAACACCTCGTAAAGAGTTAATACTCTCATCACTACAAACACCTCGTAAAGAGTTAATACTCTCATCACTACAAACACCTTCTAAAGAGCTAATACTCTCATCACTACAAACACCTCGTAAAGAGTTAATACTCTCATCACTACAAATACCTCGTAAAGAGTTAATACTCTCATCACTACAAACACCTTCTAAATAGTTAATACTCTCATCACTACAAACACCTTGTAAAGAGCTAATACTCTCATCACTACAAACACCTTCTAAATAGTTAATACTCTCATCACTACAAACACCTTGTAAAGAGTTAATACTCTCATCACTACAAACACCTTGTAAAGAGTTAATACTCTCATCACTACAAACACCTTGTAAAGAGTTAATACTCTCATCACTACAAACACCTCGTAAAGAGTTAATACTCTCATCACTACAAACACCTAAAGAGTTAATACTCTCATCACTACAAACACCTCGTAAAGAGTTAATACTCTCATCACTACAAACACCTAAAGAGTTAATACTCTCATCACTACAAACACCTCGTAAAGAGTTAATACTCTCATCACTACAAACACCTAAAGAGTTAATACTCTCATCACTACAAACACCTCGGAAAGAGTTAATACTCTCATCACTACAAACACCTCGTAAAGAGTTAATACTCTCATCACTACAAACACCTTGTAAATAGTTAATACTCTCATCACTACAAACACCTTGTAAATAGTTAATACTCTCATCACTACAAACACCTTCTAAATAGTTAATACTCTCATCACTACAAACACCTCGTAAAGAGTTAATACTCTCATCACTACAAACACCTTCTAAATAGTTAATACTCTCATCACTACAAACACCTTCTAAATAGCTAATACTCTCATCACTACAAACACCTTCTAAATAGTTAATACTCTCATCACTACAAACACCTTGTAAATAGTTAATACTCTCATCACTACAAACACCTTCTAAATAGCTAATACTCTCATCACTACAAACACCTTCTAAATAGTTAATACTCTCATCACTACAAACACCTTCTAAATAGTTAATACTCTCATCCCTACAAACACCTTCTAAATAGTTAATACTCTCATCACTACAAACACCTCGTAAAGAGTTAATACTCTCATCACTACAAACACCTTCTAAATAGTTAATACTCTCATCACTACAAACACCTTGTAAATAGTTAATACTCTCATCACTACAAACACCTTCTAAATAGTTAATACTCTCATCCCTACAAACACCTTGTAAAGAGTTAATACTCTCATCACTACAAACACCTTCTAAAGAGCTAATACTCTCATCACTACAAACACCTTCTAAAGAGTTAATACTCTCATCACTACAAACACCTCGTAAAGAGTTAATACTCTCATCACTACAAACACCTAAAGAGTTAATACTCTCATCACTACAAACACCTTCTAAAGAGTTAATACTCTCATCACTACAAACACCTTCTAAATAGTTAATATTCTCATCACTACAAACACCTTGTAAATAGTTAATACTCTCATCACTACAAACACCTTGTAAAGAGTTAATACTCTCATCACTACAAACACCTTCTAAATAGTTAATACTCTAATCACTACAAACAGAGAGCTGCCGTTCAAAACGCTTTGCAGTGTCTGAACCATTTGTCAGCTTGTCTGCTTTAAAGAAGAGAGGAGCCTTCATGCCTGACCTTATTCACAGAACAGCAACAACGTGGCACCCTATTCCCTATAAAGCGCACTTCTTTTGACCAGGATCCATAGAGCTCTGGTCAAAAGAAGTGCACTATCTAGGGAATAGGGTGCCATTTGGGATGCGGACAGCATTAGCTATTGAACGCAGTATTCAGCAGGTGTCCTCTCCTCTCCTTCAGACAACTATCTTCGTTATCTCGACAACTCTCTCACCTTCCCTTCCTGTTAACCTTGGGTTCCCCTCCTCCTCCTCCTTCATCATCATCATCGTCATCTTCGTCATCCCACTTTAATTACTGCCCATTCATCTCCACTGTCATTATCCAAGGGCATTGTCCAATATATCCCTACACACACACAGACACACACACACAGACACACACACACACAGATACACACACACACACAGACACACACACAGACACACACACACACACAGACACACACACACACACACACACCTCACAACGCCGCCTGTAGTCCTCATCACCTCCTCAACAGCACCTTTAATGACCAGCCATATCTGCAGCATTTATTTCCATACCGGCCCCCCTCTTAACGCTCACCCCTCACTGGCACTAACCCATCAATCAAATTACCGTGGCAACACTGGCCGGTCTCAACTCATCCATCATCGGAGTGTGGCGTGTGCGTGCGCGGCGAGGGGGAGATGAGGAACGGAGAAAGGCTTGTGTATATCGGGGGAAGTGTAGCGAGGAGAAGCGTGTAGCAGAGTACTCAGTGTTCGTTGCAGTTGGTGTCAACGCTGTGAAGTGGAGTGGGCAGTTAGCTGCACTGAGGGTTTTTATTTAACCTTTATTTAACACTAGAACTGCCAAGACGGTCAATCTGACCTTTTTCAATGTTGTAATTTCAATAACTTCATTTCAATAAAAAACCTTGAACCCACCTGTCTCTGACTTTTTCTAAATACGTGTATTTTCCAGTCTAGAAGCACATTGAGATCAATATCATAAAATACAAAAACGTTCTGAGCAATTCTACTTCAAAGGGCCATGATGGTTAAAATGACCGCGTTCATGTTTTACCCACTGTTGGCTTCCCGAAGCTATTGTCTGCCTTGCTATTTTTCCCGCCTTGTGTTTCCAGCGTTGATGTTGCTTAGCAACTGTTGTTGTTTACTTGCTTTCAAACGAGCACAATGGAAAGTAGCCTTTAGATTCTAGAATACCAAATAGATAGAATACAGGTGCAAATAGAATTGGAACAGATTCTAATAGGACAGAATAGAAACACAACAGAATACAGTAGAATACAAAACAACAGATCGCTAGTCGGATCAAAACAAACTAGTGTCTAGCTATGTCAGGAAAGAGGAAGCTGACCGCCGCACAGGCTTCAGCCATGCTCCAGGATATGGAAGAGTCTGATGGAAGCCATTCAATCTGATGCAGGGAGCGATGTCTCATGGGTGTGCGAGAGCTCTTCCGATGACCCTGACTCTTGACAGTGATACCATAGATGCCCCAGCGCAAAAGACTGAGTTTGGGCACATCCACTTCAAGACCTCCGCGTCGGCTGATGTTCCCGGTAGGCCTTGCCTCTTCTTCAGCTTTTTTTTTGCCTAGGAAAAGAGATGCTCAATTGTTGGTCTGACTTACAGCGATCTCTGTTTACAAGACAAGCGTTTACCAATACAACCCATATAGGCCTTCGCCTAACCGAGGTGCAATAGAATACAATTAGAACTACAGCATCAGAATAGAATGCTATTGTTATTGTTGTTAGTTTATTATTATTAGCCAAATGATATTATTATTATTATGAGAATATTCTTATTATCGTCATTGTTGGCCTGTCACTGCTGTTACTATCAATAATAAGTATATTACTGGCGTTAGGCTATTATCGGCTTACAATTGTTGTTGTAGGCCTAATTGTTTCCATTATTAGGCTATTATTATTATTATTATCAGTATTATTATTATTATCATTAGCCTATTATTATTTGTTTATTTTTAATCATTAGGCCTATTAGCAGGTCTTCATGTTGTATTATGTATGCAAGCCAATTGCGATGTTATTGCAATATTGTAATTGTTGTGTATGAACAGAAGATTAGCCCTGATTCACATCTACATTTGATGAAATATAATAAACTAATTAGGCTATTATCATTGTCAACAGGGCTGAATACACAACCATTGCCATCTGCGCCTGTGCCATCCACAACAGCACCCAGACCACGTCCTATAGACTTACCAGGTAGGCAATTTGCTCCAAATAGGCTAAAATGACATATATTTTTATTGATCCTGCAGTGCCAAATCCACCACTACCTGAGAGACAGGGAATGGGAAAGGACGGCACAGTCTGGATGCTCGTACAGCCAGGCGAAAATGTAGGGAGACGACAAGGACAGAATGTCATGACTGAAGCTGCAGGAACCCGCAGCACATGCCAAGACCCTCTCACCACCAGAGTAAAGGTGACCAGTTGGTGGGACATGTCTGTTGAAGACGCTCTCACCACCAGAGTAAAGGTGACCAGTTGGTGGGGACATGTCTGTTGAAGACGCTCTCACCACCAGAGTAAAGGTGACCAGTTGGTGGGGACATGTCTGTTGAAGACCCTCTCACCACCAGAGTAAAGGTGACCAGTTGGTGGGGACATGTCTGTTGAAGACGCTCTCACCACCAGAGTAAAGGTGACCAGTTGGTGGGACATGTCTGTTGAAGACGCTCTCACCACCAGAGTAAAGGTGACCAGTTGGTGGGGACATGTCTGTTGAAGACCCTCTCACCACCAGAGTAAAGGTGACCAGTTGGTGGGACATGTCTGTTGAAGACCCTCTCACCACCAGAGTAAAGGTGACCAGTTGGTGGGACATGTCTGTTGAAGACCAGAGTAAAGGTGACCAGTTGGTGGGACATGTCTGTTGAAGACCCTCTCACCACCAGAGTAAAGGTGACAGTTGGTGGGACATGTCTGTTGAAGACGCTCTCACCACCAGAGTAAAGGTGACCAGTTGGTGGGACATGTCTGTTGAAGACCCTCTCACCACCAGAGTAAAGGTGACAGTTGGTGGGACATGTCTGTTGTCCAGCTCAATACCTTCGTTGTGCTGTTGTATATCCGCTGGTGCACAAGGCGCTAAGAGTATGGAGAGCTGCTGGTTGGCTGACTGGGGCTATGCATTCTTCAAAGGGACCATGTCCCGGAATCCATCCAGGGAGGTCATGAAATTCCTGCGTTTTGACAAGAGAGAGACCTGAGGCAGACGTCTCCAAGAAGGCAAAATTGCCCTGGTTTCCGAGGTGTGGGTGAAATTAACTGAGAACAGCATCGCCTGCTACAAGCCCGGTACCGACATCACTGTGGATGAGCACGCTGCCTCTTTACTCAGTACATGGCGAACAAACCAGACAAGTTTGGTATAAAGTTTTGGCTGGCTGCTGATGTGACGAGCAAGTACATGTTGAACGGTGTGCCATACCTGGGAAAGGATGAGACACAGAGACCTGGATAAAGACTAGGACAGAGTGTGGTGCTGAAGATGATTGATCCTTACCTGGGGAAGGGAGGAAACATCTTCTTCACCTCACTTGACCTCGCCAAAGCACTGCTCTCCAAAAAAAATCAGCCTGGTGGGCACAGTAAACAAGGCAAGACAGGAGCTGCCCCCCCCCCTCCGTAAAGGAGCGGGCGGAGCTGTTCAGGACACAGGTGCTGAAAAGTGAGAATGCCACGCTGCCCATTTACCAGGGGTAAGCAACGAAAGACCGTCTGCCTCATCAGCACGATGCACCCAACTTTTACCATTGAGGGAGTCCAAAAGGCAAAGCCTGAGACGGTTACCCACTACAATGCAACGAAGGTATATATCTTTTCTTACTGTGTTTACATTGATTCTTTGTGGCACTGATTTGTGTAGCTTATAGAACTTGCCAGTAAGCATTTCATTGCAGAATACGTTGTAATATATTGTATTCCAGTACATTATACTAACACACTTTTCATTTAATTTGAAGGTGGATGTGCTGGACCAAATGACGTGCAGGCACAGTGTCAAAGGTACCTGAAGATGGCCAGTGGCAGTGTTCTATAACACCCTTGACCTGGCTGGCATAAACACGCACATCCTCTACAAGGCCTGCAGGGGGAAACTGCCATCCTACACAAGGCTTGCAGGGGGAAACTGCCATCCTACACAAGGCCTGCAGGGGTGAAACTGCCTTCCTCTACAAGGCTTGCAGGGGTGAAACTGCCATCCTCTACAAGGCTTGCAGGGGTGAAACTGCCATCCTACACAAGGCTTGCAGGGGTGAAACTGCCTTCCTCTACAAGGCCTGCAGGGGGAAACTGCCATCCTCTACAAGGCCTGCAGGAAGAAACTGCCATCCTCTACAAGGCCTGCAGGAGGAAACTGCCATCCTCTACAAGGCCTGCAGGAAGAAACTGCCATCCTCTACAAGGCCTGCAGGGGGAAACTGCCATCCTCTACAAGGCCTGCAGGAGAAAACTGCCATCCTCTACAAGGCCTGCAGGAAGAAACTGCCATCCTCTACAAGGCTTGCAGGGGTGAAACTGCCTTCCTCTACAAGGCCTGCAGGGGGAAACTGCCATCCTCTACAAGGCCTGCACGAGGAAACTGCCATCCTCTACAAGGCCTGCAGGGGGAACGTGCCACAGAGGGAGTATACGCTTCAACTAGCAAAAGCGCTCAGAGCACACCACATGGCTGGGAAAGCTGTGCTGCTTGCCCAAGGTCCAGGTCTGTAGCATCCGGAGGATACGCGACCAGAGCAACAGCAGGAAGAAGCGGAGACAGTGCCAAGCCTGCAGGCATTGCAAACAGAACAAAACACACAAAACTTGCAACACTTGCCAGAAAGTTGTGTGTGGGAAATGCACAAGGAAGTTAGTGATTACTTGTGTTAACTGTGAGTAGGCTATGGAGACTAAAGGGCATGAGCCGGGGTGCATTGCACGCACAAAGTTTAGCCAATAATTAGGCAGACAGTTCAAATGTGTATGAGCCCAACATATATACAGTGCATTTGGAAATTATTCAGTCCCCTTGACATTATCCACTTTGATACGTTAAAGACCATGTCAGTAAAGACCATCTACATGTCAGTAAAGACCATCTACACGTCAGTAAAGACCATCTACACGTCAGTAAAGACCATCTACATGTCAGTGAAGACCATCTACACGTCAGTAAAGACCATCTACACGTCAGTAAAGACCATCTACACGTCAGTAAAGACCATCTACACGTCAGTAAAGACCATCTACACGTCAGTAAAGACCATCTACACGTCAGTAAAGACCATCTACACGTCAGTAAAGACCATCTACACCACAGTAAAGACCATCTACACGTCAGTAAAGACCATCTACATGTCAGTAAAGACCATCTACACGTCAGTAAAGACCATCTACATGTCAGTAAAGACAATCTACATGTCAGTGAAGACCATCTACACGTCAGTAAATACCATCTACACGTCAGTAAAGACCATCTACACGTCAGTAAAGACCATCTACACGTCAGTAAAGACCATCTACACGTCAGTAAAGACCATCTACACGTCAGTAAAGACCATCTACAAATTACAGGGCCATAACAGTATCAAAAACACTTGAAATAAAACAACATGTTTCCTGCCGTAAGGCAACGTTGACTAGTGGCATCGGGTGACAACTAGAGACAACTATATATCTCAACAACCTACTCTTCTATTTTTCCTTTGAACTCCTCCAGGGACACCAGGTTGGCTTGGAGCGGACTGAGCAATGAAAATACTTGTTTCCATGCTTAGTTGTGAGTAGTACAGAACAAGTTAACAGAGATGGCACTGTTTGTATCAGTAAAAACAAATGGAATGGATTAAAGCCTTACATTTACATTTCATCCAGAGTGACTCAGAGTGCATTCATCTTAAGGTAGCTAGGTGAGACAACCACATGTCACAGTCATCGTAAGCAGAACTTTTCCTCAACAACAACAACAAAAAACTGCTATCAGCAACGTCAGGGCTAGTGACAAAAGACAAGTGTGATGCAAGGAAGAGAAGGGTGTTATTTGAGTTTGTAAGCCCGTTGCTGTTGTCTTGTGATGGTATGGATCCTGCCTGGTATAGTGTATCACACGTCATGTTAGCGCCGTGACACACTGCTCTTCAAAGAATAGCCACGCCTAGAACATCAAACTGGAGATACATGCACCAACTCACATTCATGTTTTCAAGATGATATAATTGGTAAAACACACCCCATAGCTCATGGGGTCATCCCTACAGGTGAATGAAACTACTATCGTTCTGCATCATATAATATTATGACATACAATACTGAATGACCAGTCCTGAAGATATTCCTCTGGGTAGGAAAGAGAACAGACATTTCCCATTGCTTCTCCAAAACCAGAAGCCAGAAAGCTGAGCTCCAGATTCCTTATCACATTCTGGTTGTGAGTCCCAAATGGCACCCTATTCTCTATATAGTGCACTACGTTTGACTAGGGTGCCATTTGGGACAAATACAACAGACTGCCACATCCAATGATTAGTATCCAGCTGCCTTTCCGTGTCTATTGTAACAGAAGGGCCAGTTTCTGGTATGACTCCCCTTCCTCTCAACAATCAGTGCTGGACATCATAACTTCCACAACCAGCAGAACACACACAAGGTGGGAATTGAGAGCCAGAACACATCCAATTGAAACGGAGCAGGCCAGGTGACCATTCAAGTGTGCGTTCCAAATGGCACCCTATTCCCTAGATAGTGCACTACTTCTGACCAGAGCCCTATGGGAGGGTACTCTATATAGCAAATACAGACATTCTAGTCTCAGTGTCAGGAAGCTAAAGAACACTGCACTGGCCTAAAACAATCATGTGCTTTAACTTTGAAGTGGTGTCAGGCCTGGCTCTCCCCTCAGAGATGTACTGTCTGCTGAAGAGAGGAGAGGAGAGGAGCCTGGCTCTCCCCTCAGAGATTTACTGTCTGCTGTAGAGAGGAGAGGAGAGGAGCCTGGCTCTCCCCTCAGAGATTCACTGTCTGCTGCAGAGATGAGAGGAGAGGAGCCTGGCTCTCCCCTCAGAGATGTACTGTCTGCTGTAGAGAGGAGAGGAGAGGAGCCTGGCTCTCCCCTCAGAGATTTACTGTCTGCTGTAGAGAGGAGAGGAGAGGAGCCTGGCTCTCCCCTCAGAGATTTACTGTCTGCTGTAGAGAGGAGAGGAGAGGAGCCTGGCTCTCCCCTCAGAGATTTACTGTCTGCTGAAGAAGCAAAGCGGGAGGCTACAGGGCATGACAACAAGGCTCTTCAGTTATGTAAATGTCCCATTGTGGCTGTTGAGACTTTCACCACACGCACGGCAGGCAGAATTGGAGCATGACCGTATTGTGTGTGTGTGTTTGTCTTGTGTGTGTGTGTGTGTGTATGTATGTGTGTGTCTTGTGTGTGTGTGCATATTGCAGCCAGCTTTAGATGCAGCCTAAGGAAGTGTTACTACAGCTGAGGCCCAGGGGCTGATTAGACAAAAACCCTGCCGTGTTCACATGGCGGAAAATAACCGCCTGTTCTGCTCGTATAATTAGAGTGGGACGGAGGACACTTGTCAATTACCCTACTGTAACCTAAAGGGTGTGATGGAGGACACTTGTCAATGACTCTACTGTAACCTAAAGGGTGTGATGGAGGACACTTGTCAATGACTCTACTGTAACCTAAAGGGTGTGATGGAGGACACTTGTCAGTGACCCTACTGTAACCTAAAGGGTGTGATGGAGGACACTTGTCAATGACCTACTGTAACCTAAAGGGTGTGATGGAGGACACTTGTCAATGACTCTACTGTAACCTAAAGGGTGTGATGGAGGACACTTGTCAATGACTCTAGTGTAACCTAAAGGGTGTGATGGAGGACACTTGTCAATGACCTACTGTAACCTAAAGGGTGTGATGGAGGACACTTGTCAATGACCTACTGTAACCTAAAGGGTGTGATGGAGGACACTTGTCAATGACCCTACTGTAACCTAAAGGGTGTGATGGAGGACACTTGTCAATTACCTACTGTAACCTAAAGGGTGGGACGGAGGACACTTGTCAATGACTCTACTGTAACCTAAAGGGTGTGATGGAGGACACTTGTCAATGACCCTACTGTAACCTAAAGGGTGTGATGGAGGACACTTGTCAATGACCCTACTGTAACCTAAAGGGTGTGACGGAGGACACTTGTCAATGACCCTACTGTAACCTAAAGGGTGTGATGGAGGACACTTGTCAATGACTCTACTGTAACCTAAAGGGTGTGATGGAGGACACTTGTCAATGACCCTACTGTAACCTAAAGGGTGTGATGGAGGACACTTGTCAATGACCCTACTGTAACCTAAAGGGTGTGATGGAGGACACTTGTCAATGACCCTACTGTAACCTAAAGGGTGTGATGGAGGACACTTGTCAATGACCTACTGTAACCTAAAGGGTGTGATGGAGGACACTTGTCAATGACCCTACTGTAACCTAAAGGGTGTGATGGAGGACACTTGTCAATGACCCTACTGTAACCTAAAGGGTGGGACGGAGGACACTTGTCAATGACTCTACTGTAACCTAAAGGGTGGGACGGAGGACACTTGTCAATGACCTACTGTAACCTAAAGGGTGTGACGGAGGACACTTGTCAATTACCTACTGTAACCTAAAGGGTGTGATGGAGGACACTTGTCAATGACCTACTGTAACCTAAAGGGTGTGACGGAGGACACTTGTCAATGACCCTACTGTAACCTAAAGGGTGTGATGGAGGACACTTGTCAATGACCCTACTGTAACCTAAAGGGTGTGACGGAGGACACTTGTCAATGACCCTACTGTAACCTAAAGGGTGTGATGGAGGACACTTGTCAATGACCTACTGTAACCTAAAGGGTGTGATGGAGGACACTTGTCAATTACCTACTGTAACTAAAGGGTGTGATGGAGGACACTTGTCAATGACCTACTGTAACCTAAAGGG
>NW_028166722.1:25000-30000 GCF_964263955.1 Coregonus lavaretus
TATGATCACTCAGCCCAGTGGGTGGTGTGATGGTCAGTACTGTACTCTATAATACATGGTATAATCACTCTGCCCAGTGGGTGGTGTGATGGTCAGTACTGTACTCTATAATACATGGTATAATCACTCAGCCCAGTCGGTGGTGTGATGGTCAGTACTGTACTCTATAATACATGGTATAATCACTCAGCCCAGTGGGTGGTGTGATGGTCAGTACTGTACTCTATAATACATGCACCTGTTTGCTGCAGCGGCAAGAATTGATGGAATTTCCTCCTGTTTACCATATAAGAGAAACACACCCCATTACTCAGCGTGTGTGCTTCACATTCAGGCTGTTTTCCCCTCTAGCAATGTGACTCTCTCTCTCACCATAGTGCAGGCTAGTACGACCATCCATTCAATGTGTGTGTGTGTGTGTGTGTGTGTGTGTGTGTGTGTGTATGGTGTGTGTATGGTGTGTGTGGTGGTGGGGGTGTGTGTGTGTGTATGTGTGTGTTTGCATGCGTGTGCTCGTGTGGATAGATGTCCACATCGACAGCACCATGCATCAGCCCGTTCCTCACCGGCGACACTGAGAGTAGTGATCACTCTTACCACAGGAAATACATTCCAAACAAAGCGACACCTTGCTATTCTATACCCTCCCTCGCTCTCCATGTCGACATCCAGGAACAAAATATAGTTATATGGCTCTATGTTGATGTTAATGTCATGGAGGCTCTAAGTAGTTCTATGATGATGTCATAGAGGCTCTAAGTAGTTCTATGATGATGTCATGGAGGCTCTAAGTAGTTCTATGTTAATGTCATGGAGGCTCTAAGTAGTTCTATGTTGATGTTAATGTCATGGAGGCTCTAAGTAGTTCTATGTTAATGTCATGGAGGCTCTAAGTAGTTCTATGTTGACGTTAATGTCATGGAGGCTCTAAGTAGTTCTATGTTGACGTTAATGTCATGGAGGCTCTAAGTAGTTCTATGTTAATGTCATGGAGGCTCTAAGTAGTTATATGTTGACGTTAATGTCATGGAGGCTCTAAGTAGTTCTATGTTGACGTTAATGTCATGGAGGCTCTAAGTAGTTCTATGTTAATGTCATGGAGGCTCTAAGTAGTTCTATGTTAATGTCATGGAGGCTCTAAGTAGTTCTATGTTGACGTTAATGTAATGGAGGCTCTAAGTAGTTCTATATTAATGTCATGGAGGCTCTAAGTAGTTCTATGATGATGTCATGGAGGCTCTAAGTAGTTCTATGTTAATGTCATGGAGGCTCTAAGTAGTTCTATGTTGATGTTAATGTCATGGAGGCTCTAAGTAGTTCTATGTTAATGTCATGGAGGCTCTAAGTAGTTCTATGTTGACGTTAATGTCATGGAGGCTCTAAGTAGTTCTATGTTGACGTTAATGTCATGGAGGCTCTAAGTAGTTCTATGTTAATGTCATGGAGGCTCTAAGTAGTTCTATGTTGACGTTAATGTCATGGAGGCTCTAAGTAGTTCTATGTTGACGTTAATGTCATGGAGGCTCTAAGTAGTTCTATGATGATGTCATGGAGGCTCTAAGTAGTTCTATGATGATGTCATGGAGGCTCTAAGTAGTTCTATGTTAATGTCATGGAGGCTCTAAGTAGTTCTATGTTGATGTTAATGTCATGGAGGCTCTAATTAGTTCTATGTTAATGTCATGGAGGCTCTAAGTAGTTCTATGTTGACGTTAATGTCATGGAGGCTCTAAGTAGTTCTATGTTGACGTTAATGTCATGGAGGCTCTAAGTAGTTCTATGTTAATGTCATGGAGGCTCTAAGTAGTTCTATGTTGACGTTAATGTCATGGAGGCTCTACGTAGTTCTATGTTGACGTTAATGTCATGGAGGCTCTAAGTAGTTCTATGTTAATGTCATGGAGGCTCTAAGTAGTTCTATGTTAATGTCATGGAGGCTCTAAGTAGTTCTATGTTGACGTTAATGTAATGGAGGCTCTAAGTAGTTCTATGTTAATGTCATGGAGGCTCTAAGTAGTTCTATGATGATGTCATGGAGGCTCTAAGTAGTTCTATGTTAATGTCATGGAGGCTCTAAGTAGTTCTATGTTAATGTCATGGAGACTAAGTAGTTCTATGTTGATGTTAATGTCATGGACGCTCTAAGAAGTTATATGTTAATGTCATGGAGGCTCTAAGTAGTTCTATGTTGATGTCATGGAGGCTCTAAGTAGTTCTATGTTAATGTCATGGAGGCTCTAAGTAGTTCTATGTTGACGTTAATGTAATGGAGGCTCTAAGTAGTTCTATGTTAATGTCATGGAGGCTCTAAGTAGTTATATGATGATGTCATGGAGGCTCTAAGTAGTTATATGTTAATGTCATGGAGGCTCTAAGTAGTTCTATGTTAATGTCATGGAGACTCTAAGTAGTTCTATGTTGATGTTAATGTCATGGACGCTCTAAGTAGTTCTATGTTAATGTCATGGAGGCTCTAAGTAGTTCTATGTTAATGTCATGGAGGCTCTAAGTAGTTATATGTTGCTGTCATGGAGGCTCTAAGTAGTTATATGTTAATGTCATGGAGGCTCTAAGTAGTTCTATGTTAATGTCATAGAGGCTCTAATTAGTTCTATGTTAATGTCATAGAGGCTCTAAGTAGTTCTATGTTAATGTCATGGAGGCTCTAAGTAGTTATATGATGATGTTAATGTCATGGAGGCTCTAAGTAGTTATCTGATGATGTTAATGTCATGGAGGCTCTAAGTAGTTCTATGATGATGTTAATGTCATGGAGACTCTAAGTAGTTCTATGATGATGTCACGGAGGCTCTAAGTAGTTCAATGATTATGTTAATGTCATGGAGGCTCTAAGTAGTTATATGATGATTTCATGGAGGCTCTAATTAGTTCTATGATGACATTAACATGTGATTTAACATTAACATCATCATAGAACTACTTAGAGTCTCCATGACATTAACATCATCATAGAACTACTTAGAGCCTCCATGACATTAACATCAACATAGAACTACTTAGAGCCTCCATGACATTAACATAGAACTACTTAGAGCCTCCATGACATTAACATAGAACTACTTAGAGCCTCCATGACATTAACATAGAACTACTTAGAGCCTCCATGACATTAACATCATCATATAACTACTTAGAGCCTCCATGACATTAACATCAACATAGAACTACTTAGAGCCTCCATGACATTAACATAGAACTACTTAGAGCCTCCCTGACATTAACATAGAACTACTTAGAGCATCCATGACATTAACATAGAACTACTTAGAGCCTCCATGACATCAACATAGAACTACTTAGAGCCTCCATGACATTAACATAGAACTACTTAGAGCCTCCATGACATTAACATCAACATATAACTACTTAGAGCCTCCATTACATTATCATATAACTAATTAGAGCCTCCATTACATTAACATAGAACTACGTAGAGCCTCCATGACATTAACATCATCATAGAACTACTTAGAGCCTCCATTACATTACAATATAACTACTTAGAGCCTCCATGACATCAACATCATCATATAACTACTTAGAGCCTCCATGACATTAACATAGAACTACATAGAGCCTCCATGACATTAACATCATCATAGAACTACTTAGAGCCACCATTACATTAACATAGAACTACTTAGAGCCTCCATGACATTAACATAGAACTACTTAGAGCCTCCATGACATTAACATCATCATATAACTACTTAGAGCCTCCATGACATTAACATCAACATAGAACTACTTAGAGCCTCCATGACATTAACATAGAACTACTTAGAGCCTCCCTGACATTAACATAGAACTACTTAGAGCCTCAATGACATCAACATAGAACTACTTAGAGCCTCCATGACATTAACATAGAACTACTTAGAGCCTCCATGACATTAACATCAACATAGAACTACTTAGAGCCTCCATTACATTATCATATAACTAATTAGAGCCTCCATTACATTAACATAGAACTACGTAGAGCCTCCATGACATTAACATCATCATAGAACTACTTAGAGCCTCCATTACATTAACATAGAACTACTTAGAGCCTCCATGACATTAACATCATCATAGAACTACTTAGAGCTTCCATGACATTAACATATAACTACTTAGAGCCTCCATGACATTAACATAGAACTACTTAGAGCCTCCATGACATTAACATAGAACTACTTAGAGCCTCCATGACATTAACATAGAACTACTTAGATCCTCCATGACATTAACATCATCATAGAACTACTTAGAGCCTCCATGACATTAACATAGAACTTCTTAGAGCCTCCATGACATTAACATATAACTACTTAGAGCCTCCATGACATTAACATAGAACTACTTAGAGCCTCCATGACATTAACATAGAACTACTTAGAGCCTCCATGACATTAACATCAACATATAACTACTTAGAGCCTCCATGACATCATCATAGAACTACTTAGAGCCTCCATGACATCAACATAGAACTACTTAGAGCCTCCATGACATCAACATAGAACTACTTAGAGCCTCCATGACATTAACATAGAACTACTTAGAACCTCCATGACATTAACATCATCATAGAACTACTTAGAGCCTCCATAACATTAGCATAGAACTACTTAGAACCTCCACGATATTAACATCAACGTAGAACTACTTAGAGCCTCCATGGGGATTTGAACCAGCAAAGTTTCGGTTACTGTCCCAACGCTCTTAACCGCTAGGCTACCTGCCATGACCGTGGCTCCTACAGGCCTATTGAAGAGTCAAGATGAACTTTTTAACTGAAAGGCTTGTTCGAAACCCTTACACAGACACAAACACACCCACGCACGCACTCACGCACAAACACACGCACGCACGCACGCACACATACACACACACACACACACACACACACACACACAGACACTAATGCCATAGCATTCAATTGCCGCATGCTCCAGAGACAAGCACAGCGGCTTCAAATCAACTGACTTCCA
>NW_028166722.1:32500-43636 GCF_964263955.1 Coregonus lavaretus
CCCTCTTTTCCTCGCTCCCTCGTCCTCTCTCTCTCTTTCTCTCCATCCTTTTCACCCCTCCCTCTCTCCCTCGTTCCCTGTCTCCTTTCCCTTCCCCCTGTCACCACCTCCCGCCAGCTCTCTCCCCACTTGTGTGTGCTCTTAAATGCCCTCCCTCCCTCCCTCCCTCCCTCGCTGCCTCCCTCCCTCCCGACGGCGCTAGGCTCCATCTGCTAGCTGTGGCAGCATGGCGTCATGTTGGATGGCAAGGCAAGGCTCCACGGGGCTCACTGGAGAACTAACCCAACTGCTTCAGGGTCTCAGAATGTAGTGTACTTTAACACACAGGCATCAGTCTCTGTCTGTCTATAGCGTATATTAGGAGACAGAGCTCCTGGTGGTTCCTTTGTTGCTGTTGTTGCTGTTGTTGCTGTTGTTGTTGTTGTACAGTTATGGAAAAGGAGCATGGGTAAAGTACTTGTCATGGTGTCATAGCTGCATTTTAGGAAGCAATCTTTTTTGTCTCTCTGTGGCTGCTGAGATGAGCTCTACAAATATGGTTGTTGTCATATGCTCATCTCACGAGGGCCAATTAGAATTCATATGTTTTCCTTTTGTTTGCCTTTTCTCCCTACTAATACAGGGTCATACGTAGGAATGTAATGTAGAGCTGATTAAATATGGTTTCATGTAGTCACCTTCAGAGGTGTTTGAAGAGTTTGACTTGTACTGTATAGACTTGTAGGAGCTAGAAGGAGGAGGTTTAATCCATCTATCTATCTATCTATCTATCTATCTATCTGTCTGTCTGTCTGTCTGTCTGTCTGTCTGTCTGTCTGTCTGTCTGTCTGTCTGTCTGTCTGTCTGTCTGTCTGTCTGTCTGTCTGTCTGTCTGTCTGTCTGTCTGTCTGTCCGTCCGTCCGTCCGTCCGTCCGTCCGTCCGTCCGTCCGTCCGTCCGTCCGTCCGTCCGTCCGTCCGTCCGTCCGTCCGTCCGTCCGTCCGTCCGTCCGTCCGTCCGTCCGTCCGTCCGTCCGTCCGTCCGTCCGTCCGTCCGTCCATCTATCTATCTATCTATCTATCTATCTATCTATCTAATCTAGTGACCTCACCTATTGTTCTTCTCTAAGTAAACAACCTAGCCTATTAGATAATCTGGAGGTGTGGCTAGTTGGAGGCGTGGCCTTGACCTTTGGCGACCCATGCGAGAAACCGTCATGCCAGTTCATATGTTATGTTGTAGTCTGTTAATAAAACTAAGGCTTGTACACTGACAGTTTATTTGGTACACCACCCTGTTCATGAACATTGATCGCTCCTAACAGACAGTGAGTCACATGGCCATGGCTTGCTATATAAAGCGGGCAGACAGGCATCGAGGCATTCAGTTACTGTTTGATTAGATGTTAGAATGAGCAAAACGAGTGACCTAAGAGACGGTATGATCGTCTGTGCCCGGCGCGCCTGATCCAGTATCTCAGAAACGGCCGTTCTCCTCGGCTTTTGATGCACTACAGTGTCCAACAAAAAACCATCCAGTCAGCGGCAGTACTGTGGGTGAAAACAGCTCGTTGATGAGAGAGGTCAAAGGAGAATGGCAAGAATGGTGCAAGCTAACAGGCGGGCCACAAACATATAACGGCGCAGTAAAACAGTGGTGTGCAGAACGGCATCTCGAAAGCGCACAACTCGTCGATCGTTGTCACAGATGGGCTATTGCAGCAGGCGACCACACTGGGTTCCACTCCTATCAGCCAAAAACAAGAAGAAGCAGCTGTTGTGGGGAATGTTTTCCTGGCACACGTTAGGTCCCTTGATACCAGTTGAGCAACGATTGAACGCCACGGTGTATCTGAACATTGTTGCTGACCAAACCCAATAGAGCATATTTGGGATGAGATGGAACGGGCTGTTGGCAGCATGAATGTACCGCCGTCCAATCTGCAGCAACTGCTTGATGCCATCACGTCAGCATGGACCAACATCCCTGTGGAACGTTTCCGACACCTTGTAGAATCCATGCCCCAAAGAATTCACGCTGTCAGAGAGGTGTGTCCCCGTGAGGGACTTGCAATAGAGAAGAGTGGGGACAGGCTCTCTCCCGAAGGAAGAGGGGTAATGCAGCAACCTTAACCCAACACCTAGCGACCTCTGGTAATGTAAGGTGTTGGCTTGGCAGTCGCTGGACCGGGGTTCGAGTCCTGGTCGGGGATACCCCTCCCCCCCCCCGAATTCGCTACACTATATTAGGTCTCGTTGGGTGAGGGAGAAAATGTCATGGGATTAAAAGTTAGTCTCCTCTGTGTCTCCTCTCTGGTAATTCAGGATTGCACCCTTATTCCCCATCTAGTGCACTATGTAGGGGAGAGAGCCATTTCGAGAGACAACTCTGCTCAAAAGTAGTGCGCTACACAGGGATCAGAGCGCCCTGTCAGATCTGCCTCATCGCGTCATGGTTCCGTTGTGAAGCGAGGCCTCGGTGAAGACATGTCCTAGATATAATGCGTGTTGTGGGTTATATAAAGGCTCCCATCTGGGCGCTGGGTAGAGACAGCAGTTGGAGGCCCCCCCAGGACCTAACAGCTAGGGCCATGCAGCACTGATTCATACCGCCTGCCGTACTGACGCTCTGTTGAATGCAACCGGATTCAATCACATGGACGGCCTGCCTGTAGCACACAGCACCGTAGCACGCTACCACGCGTACGACACAGCATCTTGGGAAACTCCAGAGGAGCACGAGGATGGTTCCGGTGTTATTTCTAACTGATTTGGATTTTAGACTGTTCACATAGACCAATCTATCTGTTTTGTTGCCTTTTGAACAATAACGATAATATTTGAAGGTCTTTTTTTTTCTCCGACGCTCCTACTGAAGCAGGCCTCGTACGTGCAGTGGATTTCCTTTATAAACCATAAGAGAAATACTTTTAAAGTGGATTTCCTTTATAAACCATAAGAGAAATACTTTTAAAGTGGATTTCCTTTATAAACCATAAGAGAAATACTTTTAAAGTGGATTTCCTTTATAAACCATAAGAGAAAGACTTTTAAAGTGGATTTCCTTTATAAACGATAAGAGAAATACTTTTAAAGTGGATTTCCTTTATAAACCATAAGAGAAAGACTTTTAAAGTGGATTTCCTTTATAAACCATAAGAGAAAGACTTAATAGAGGGACAGATAATGAACTAATAATGACAGATAGTTCCACTGAAAGGGCATTGTGTCGTTGTGAACTAATAATGACAGATAGTTCCACTGAAATGGCATTGTGTCGTTGTGGACTAATAATGACAAATAGTTCCATTCAAATGGCATTGTGTCAGTGTGGACTATTAGCAATTACATTGTTCTACTCAGCACAATACTTTGCTAAAGGAAGATAGTTCCTACCATTCTAAAGGAATATATTTCCTACAATGGTAAAGGAAGATAGTTCCTACCATTCTAAAGGAAGATATTTCCTACAATGGTAAAGGAAGATAGTTCCTACCATTCTATAGGAAGATATTTCCTACAATGGTAAAGGAAGATAGTTCCTACCATTCTAAAGGAAGATAGTTCCTACAATGGTAAAGGAAGATAGTTCCTACAATGGTAAAGGAAGATAGTTCCTACAATGGTAAAGGAAGATAGTTCCTACAATGGTAAAGGAAAATAGTTCCTACAATGGTAAAGGAAGATAGTTCCTACCATTCTAAAGGAAGATAGTTCCTACCATTCTAAAGGAAGATATTTCCTACAATGGTAAAGGAAGATAGTTCCTACCATTCTAAAGGAAGATAGTTCCTACAATGGTAAAGGAAGATAGTTCCTACAATGGTAAAGGAAGATAGTTCCTACCATTCTAAAGGAAGATAGTTCCTACAATGGTAAAGGAAGATAGTTCCTACCATTCTAAAGGAAGATAGTTCCTACAATGCTAAAGGAAGATAGTTCCTACCATTCTAAAGGAAGATAGTTCCTACAATGGTAAAGGAAGATAGTTCCTACAATGGTAAAGGAAGATAGTTCCTACAATGGTAAAGGAAGATAGTTCCTACAATGGTAAAGGAAGATAGTTCCTACCATTCTAAAGGAAGATAGTTCCTACAATGGTAAAGGAAGATAGTTCCTACCATTCTAAAGGAAGATATTTCCTACAATGGTAAAGGAAGATAGTTCCTACCATTCTAAAGGAAGATAGTTCCTACAATGGTAAAGGAAGATAGTTCCTACCATTCTAAAGGAAGATAGTTCCTATAATGCTAAAGGAAGATAGTTCCTACCATTCTAAAGGAAGATAGTTCCTACAATGGTAAAGGAAGATAGTTCCTACAATGGTAAAGGAAGATAGTTCCTACCATTCTAAAGGAAGATAGTTCCTACAATGGTAAAGGAAGATAGTTCCTACCATTCTAAAGGAAGATAGTTCATATAATGCTAAAGGAAGATAGTTCCTACAATGGTAAAGGAAGATAGTTCCTACAATGCTAAAGGAAGATAGTTCCTACAATGCTAAAGGAAGATAATTCCTACAATGCTAAAGGAAGATAATTCCTACAATGGTAAAGGAAGATAGTTCCTACCATTCTAAAGGAAGATAGTTCATATAATGCTAAAGGAAGATAGTTCCTACAATGCTAAAGGAAGATAGTTCCTACAATGGTAAAGGAAGATAGTTCCTACAATGGTAAAGGAAGATAGTTCCTACCATTCTAAAGGAAGATATTTCCTACAATGGTAAAGGAAGATAGTTCCTACAATGGTAAAGGAAGATAGTTCCTACCATTCTAAAGGAAGATATTTCCTACAATGGTAAAGGAAGATAGTTCCTACAATGGTAAAGGAAGATAGTTCCTACAATGGTAAAGGAAGATAGTTCCTACCATTCTAAAGGAAGATATTTCCTACAATGGTAAAGGAAGATAGTTCCTACCATTCTAAAGGAAGATAGTTCCTACAATGGTAAAGGAAGATAGTTCCTACCATTCTAAAGGAAGATAGTTCCTATAATGCTAAAGGAAGATAGTTCCTACCATTCTAAAGGAAGATAGTTCCTACAATGGTAAAGGAAGATAGTTCCTACAATGGTAAAGGAAGATAGTTCCTACCATTCTAAAGGAAGATAGTTCCTACAATGGTAAAGGAAGATAGTTCCTACCATTCTAAAGGAAGATAGTTCATATAATGCTAAAGGAAGATAGTTCCTACAATGGTAAAGGAAGATAGTTCCTACAATGCTAAAGGAAGATAGTTCCTACAATGCTAAAGGAAGATAATTCCTACAATGCTAAAGGAAGATAATTCCTACAATGGTAAAGGAAGATAGTTCCTACCATTCTAAAGGAAGATAGTTCATATAATGCTAAAGGAAGATAGTTCCTACAATGCTAAAGGAAGATAGTTCCTACAATGGTAAAGGAAGATAGTTCCTACAATGGTAAAGGAAGATAGTTCCTACCATTCTAAAGGAAGATATTTCCTACAATGGTAAAGGAAGATAGTTCCTACAATGGTAAAGGAAGATAGTTCCTACCATTCTAAAGGAAGATATTTCCTACAATGGTAAAGGAAGATAGTTCCTACAATGGTAAAGGAAGATAGTTCCTACAATGGTAAAGGAAGATAGTTCCTACCATTCTAAAGGAAGATATTTCCTACAATGGTAAAGGAAGATAGTTCCTACCATTCTAAAGGAAGATAGTTCCTACAATGGTAAAGGAAGATAGTTCCTACCATTCTAAAGGAAGATAGTTCCTATAATGCTAAAGGAAGATAGTTCCTACCATTCTAAAGGAAGATAGTTCCTACAATGGTAAAGGAAGATAGTTCCTACAATGGTAAAGGAAGATAGTTCCTACCATTCTAAAGGAAGATAGTTCCTACAATGGTAAAGGAAGATAGTTCCTACCATTCTAAAGGAAGATAGTTCATATAATGCTAAAGGAAGATAGTTCCTACAATGGTAAAGGAAGATAGTTCCTACAATGCTAAAGGAAGATAGTTCCTACAATGCTAAAGGAAGATAATTCCTACAATGCTAAAGGAAGATAATTCCTACAATGGTAAAGGAAGATAGTTCCTACCATTCTAAAGGAAGATAGTTCATATAATGCTAAAGGAAGATAGTTCCTACAATGCTAAAGGAAGATAGTTCCTACAATGCTAAAGGAAGATAGTTCCTACAATGGTAAAGGAAGATAGTTCCTATAATGCTAAAGGAAGATAGTTCCTACAATGGTAAAGGAAGATAATTCCTACAGTGCTAAAGGAAGATAGTTCCTACAATGGTAAAGGAAGATAGTTCCTACCATTCTAAAGGAAGATAGTTCCTACAATGGTAAAGCAAGATAGTTCCTACAATGGTAAAGGAAGATAGTTCCTACAATGGTAAAGGAAGATAGTTCCTACCATTCTAAAGGAAGATAGTTCCTACAATGGTAAAGGAAGATAGTTCCTACAATGGTAAAGGAAGATAGTTCCTACCATTCTAAAGGAAGATAGTTCCTACAATGGTAAAGGAAGATAGTTCCTACAATGGTAAAGGAAGATAGTTCCTACAATGGTAAAGGAAGATAGTTCCTACAATGGTAAAGGAAGATAGTTCCTACAGTGCTCTCCAAATAGTTTTCCCTCTCCAGTTTCTTTCTACCTTTCTCAACCTCATATTTACTTGTCATTCAGTTTTTCCAGCATTGAATTCAATTCATTTATTTTCTGTCATTTACCGCTCTTGGCATCACATCACATTGGCATGTGGCACCAGCGAGAGAGGGGAGAGAGAAGAGAGAGAGAGAGAATGAGAGATATACTTTTTAAAACCTTTTTAAGTGCAATATTTGCTGTTAAATTCGAATAGCTTTTTGTTGATGTTGTTTTGTGTCTCACATTTGTTTATTGTTTATTTCACTTGCTTTGGCAATGTAAACACATGTTTCCCATGCCAATAAAGCCCTTTGAATTGAATTGAGAGAGCGAGAGGAGAGAGGGGAGAGGGCCATGTGAGTGGGTTTGTTCTTGCATAACGAGTCGTCGTCTTGCGTTTTGAGAAACGACGCCATGATCTGTCTTTGTCCATCACAGCGGGCCATTGTTCAGCCCCTCCAATCCTTAAGTAAGCTCCAATTAGAGCAAGTTAATCACCGCTGCCATCTCCTCAGAGTGACAGAGCAGAGCTGAGTCTGTGTCCCAAATGGCGCCCTATTCCCTACGTAGCCCTATGGGCTCTGGTCAAAAGTAGTGCACTATGTAGGGAATAGGGTGGCTTTTTGGTAAGCAACCACTTAACCACTGAAACTGCACTAAGGCTAACTACTGGCTTCGCTTTCACTGTCAGAGGAACGGAGAATGAGGGGGGAAATGGAAGGCGGGAGGGAGGAAGAGAGATAAAGAAGAGGGTGGGGGGGAGTCTCAAAGGGAGTTTTCTACTGTGTTCTCCCCTGCTGTGGAGCTGCCAGTCTGTTAGTGGAGTATCTCTATCATTTCCTCTGGTCTCTCTCTCTCTCTCTCCTCTCTCTCTCTCTCTCTCTCTCTCCCCCTCTCTCTCTCTCTCTCTCTCTCTCTCTCTCTCTCTCTCTCTCTCTCTCTTTCACACACTCTCTCTCTCTCTCTCACACACACTCTCTCTATAATAATAATAATAATAATATGCCATTTAGCAGACGCTTTTATCCAAAGCGACTTACAGTCATGCGTGCTTCTCTTACACTCTCTCTCTCTCTCTCTCTCTCTCTCTCTCTCTCTCTCTCTCTCTCTCTCTCTCTCTCTCTCTCTCTCTCTCTCTCTCTCTCTCTCTCTCTCTCTCTCTCTCTCTCTCTCTCTCTCTCTCTCTCTCTCTCTCTCTCTCTCTCTCTCTCTGTCTCTTTTCTGTCTCTGTTCACTCTAAAGTGCTACCTACCAGTAGTACCATTTAGAGTGTGTGTGGCTTAAGGGGTGTTACTGTATAATTAAATCAATGATGTGTTGTGGATTAGAGAAAGGCTTGAATCAACTCATCTCTTTATAACTATCTCCCTCTCTCATTCTCTAATGTTCAGAGGCAGAACCTTTTCACCAGTGGAGTAGTGGAGTAGTGGTTAAAAACGCTGATCACCGTGAGTAAAGTAGCACTTCCTATACTTTCAATGCATTTTATCCGCAAAAGGTGGGTAAATGCTCACGCAAAATAAAAAAGGTGGGTAAACGGCGTTTATGTGCATTAACTCTCCACTACACACACTGTTCACCAGCATCTGTATAATGCACTTTGTCTTGGATTCAAGCATGTTATTGTTCTAGACCCCTTTCTGCAATGACAATGTCCATAATTCACCAATATGTTTTGAGCAAGATGACAAGGAAGAGCTTTGTCACCGAAGTAACTTCATCATAGCTGACAAGCTTAACAAAGTCTCACTATAATGGCGCTGGAGGGGATGGCGTCTGTTTTATTTGCTCCTAACCAATTGTGGGGCCTCCCGAGTGGCGCAGCGGTCTAAGGCGCTGCATTGCAGTGCTAGAGGCGTCACTACAGACCCGGGTTCGATCCCAGGCTGTGTCGCAGCCGGCCGCGACCGGGAGACCCATGAGGCGGCGCACAATTGTCCCAGCGTCCTCCGGGTTAGGGGAGGGTTTGGCCGGCCGGGATGTCCTTGTCCCATCGCGCTCTAGCGACTCCTTGTGGCGGGCCTGGGCGCATGCATGCTGACTTCGGTCACCAGTTGTACGGTGTTTCCTCCGACACATTGTTGCGGCTGGCTTCCGGGTTAAGCGAGCAGTGTGTCAAGAAGCAGTGCGGCTTGGCAGGGTCGTGTTTCGGAGGACGCATGAATCTAGATCTTCGCCTCTCCCGAGTCCGTAGGGGAGCTGCAGCAATGGGACAAGACTGTAACTACCAATTTGATATCACGAAATTGGGGAGAAAAAAGGGGTAGAAAGTACAATTAATCAAATAAAATATGTGCCACAGCTTCTACCCCCAAGGCATTACAGCTTCTACCCCCAAGCCATTACAGCTTCTACCCCCAAGCCATTACAGCTTCTACCCCCAAGGCATTACAGCTTCTACCCCCAAGCCATTACAGCTTCTACCCCCAAGGCATTACAGCTTCTACCCCCAAGGCATTACAGCTTCTACCCCCAAGGCATTACAGCTTCTACCCCCAAGCCATTACAGCTTCTACCCCCAAGCCATTACAGCTTCTACCCCCAAGGCATTACAGCTTCTACCCCCAAGGCATTACAGCTTCTACCCCCAAGCCATTACAGCTTCTACCCCCAAGGCATTACAGCTTCTACCCCCAAGGCATTACAGCTTCTACCCCCAAGGCATTACAGCTTCTACCCCCAAGGCATTACAGCTTCTACACCCAAGCCATAAGACTGCTGAACAGTTAATCAATTGGCTACCTGGACTATTTGCATTGACCCCCTTTTTTTACGCTGCTGCTACTCGCTGTTTATTATCTATGCATAGTCACTTTACCACTTTAACTCTACCTACCTGTACATATTACCTCAATTACCTGGACTAACCTGTACCCCCGCACATTGTCTCAGTACCGGTACTTCCTGTATATAGCCTCGTTATTGTTATTTTATTGTGTTACTATTTTTATTTTCTTCCTCTGCATTGTTGGTTAAGGGCTTGTAAGTAAGCATTTCACGGTAAGGTCTGCACCGGTTTTATTCGGCGCATGTGGCAAGTAACATTTGATTTGAGTCAGATAAGTGACTCTGTATCACAACTGAACGGTTTATGAGGAGTCAGACAGGTTTCATGTCATCGGAAACACTGAATCAGAGAGGGTTTACCATGTTTCACCATACAACAGATCTGTCTTCCTGTATCGATCCACAGTTAGAGGTTTAGAGAGAGAGAGAGAGAGGGCAAGAGAGAGAGAAGAGAGAGAGAGAGAGCGAGATGTAGGAGAGAAAGAGAGAGAGGGAGAGAGAGAGGGCGAGAGAAATAAGAGAGAGAGTGAGAAGAGAGAGAGAGAGAGAGAGAAGAGAGAGAAGAAAGAGAGAGCGGAGAGAGGAGAGAGGGAGAGAGAGAAGAGAGAGAGAGAGAGAGAGAGAGAGAGAAGAGAGAGAGGGAAGAAAGAGAGAGCGAGAGAGAGAGAGAGAGAGAGAGAGGGAAGAAAGAGAGAGGGAGACAGACACAGACAGCGAGAGAGAGAGAGAGAGAGAGAGAAGAAAGAGAGAGCGAGAGAGAGAGAGAGAGAAGAGAGGGAAGAAAGAGAGAGATTGATGACATTGAAGTGACTGTGACATGCCAGCAGGGGCGTCATGCACCCTAAAAATCTGAGGGGGCACAAAGTACGAGGGGGGCTAGGCCCCCGACCGTAAATTTGAGAACTTTTCAAACTCCTGAAACAGCTTTTTCCTTCAATCTAGAGCCATAATCATTATGCTTAATTCCATGTAAAAAATATGTCTCTTTTTCTTGAGCTGTCTGTATCCTCCTGACTGATGGTCCTTTATTAAAGAAGTTAAATATGCTTCTCTGCATCTCTGCTCAAATCTGGGTACAAGATTGAAAGGAAAATGAGTCTTATTCAGTACATTTAGTTATTGCTTGCTTTTCTAAAGTCTACCAACCTTGCCAGCAGGCATGCCAGCTAAGATAGTTAGACAAGCTAGCTACTATAACTTGATTGATAGCCTGAAATGGCTTCTTGGTAGCTAGATATGAGGTTGGGAGATAGGGAACCTATCTGGGCTGGCTAAAACCAACTTCATAAAATTGCTAGGTGGCTAGTAGTATTCCAGAGAAACAACAACAACACTGAAAAATGAAACAGGACAATTCTGAGGGGGCACGTGCCCCTGGCATGTGCCCCTGCGCCCCCCTATGGGCATGACGCCTCTGCCTGCCACGTCTACTATATACTCTCTGAAGGGATGGGGTTGACGAGGTGGCGAGGCCAGAGCATCCAAGACAGGATGACAGAGACGGAAGGAGGAGGAGAGAAAAGGAGGGAGGAGGAGAGGACTGGAGACAGAGAGGACAGAGACCGAAGAGGACAGAGATAGAGAAGACCGAGACAGAGTGAAGACAGAGAAGACAAAGAAGACAGAGACAGAGAAGACAGTTAGAGAAGACATTTAGAGAGACCCCTGTTCATAGCATCTTGTCTTGAGGGAAGTTTTTTTAAATCCAAGAATCCAATAGCACACAGATAAGCCCAATATTA
>NW_028166721.1:0-5000 GCF_964263955.1 Coregonus lavaretus
CCTGGCTCCCGGAAGGCCGATTTTGATGCACTTTTCTCGGATTGGGTTGGTGGTCAGACACCCCCATATGGAAATCATCCGGTTGACACTATGAGAACCAGGGACCGACTCCTGGCTCACGGAGGCCGATTTTGATGCACTTTTCTCGGATTGGGTTGGTGGTCAGACACCCCCATATGGAAATCATCCGGTTGACACTATGAGAACCAGGGACCGACTCCTGGCTCCCGGAAGGCCGATTTTGATGCACTTTTCTCGGATTGGGTTGGTGGTCAGACACCCCCATATGGAAATCATCCGGTTGACATTAGGAGAACCAGGGACCGACTCCTGGCTCCGGAAGGCCGATTTTGATGCACTTTTCTCGGATTGGGTTGGTGGTCAGACACCCCCATATGGAAATCATCCGGTTGACACTATGAGAACCAGGGACCGACTCCTGGCTCACGGAGGCCGATTTTGATGCACTTTTCTCGGATTGGGTTGGTGGTCAGACACCCCCATATGGAAATCATCCGGTTGACACTATGAGAACCAGGGACCGACTCCTGGCTCCCGGAAGGCCGATTTTGATGCACTTTTCTCGGATTGGGTTGGTGGTCAGACACCCCCATATGGAAACCATCCGGTTGACACTATGAGAACCAGGGACCGACTCCTGGCTCCCGGAAGGCCGATTTTGATGCACTTTTCTCGGATTGGGTTGGTGGTCAGACACCCCCATATGGAAATCATCCGGTTGACACTATGAGAACCAGGGACCGACTCCTGGCTCACGGAGGCCGATTTTGATGCACTTTTCTCGGATTGGGGTGGTGGTCAGACACCCCCATATGGTAAACCGCCGGCGGACACTAGGAGAACCAGGGGAGGCTCTTACCTCACACATGGGGGTTTTGGGTGCCCTTGGCCGGCTTGGGGGTGACCCCAAGAGGGGGTCCAAGACCCCACACCCGGATCCATCCACAGGGGGGCGCCACATGTCATTTTAAGCCTGATTTCACTAGGGGAACCAGGGGATGATCTTAACTCACAAATGGGGGTTTTGGGTGCCCATGGCTGGCTTGGGGGTGACCCCAAGAGGGGGTCCAAGACCCCACAGCCGGATCCATCCACAGGGGGGCGCCACAGAGGTCATTTTAGGCCTGATTTCACTAGGGGAACCAGGGGATGATCTTAACTCACAAATGGGGGATTTGGCTGCCCATGGCTTGGGGGAGACCCCAAGAGGGGGTCCAAGCACCCCCACCCGGATCCATCCACAGGGGGGCGCCACATGTCACTTTAGGCCTGATTTCACTATGGGGACACAGGGGAGGCTGTTCACTCACACATGGGGGTTTTGGGTGCCCATGGCCGGCTTGGGGGTGACCCCAAGAGGGGGTACAAGACCCCACAGCCGGATCCATCCACAGGGGGGCGCCACATGTCATTTTAAGCCTGATTTCACTATGGGGACCCAGGGGAGGCTGTTCACTCACACATGGGGGTTTTGGGTGCCCATGGTCGGCATGGCTGGCTTGGAGGAGACCCCAAGAAGGGGTCCAAGCACCCCCATCCAGATCCATCCACAGGGGGGCGCCACAGGTCACTTTAGGCCGGATTTCACTATGGGGACCCAGGGGAGGCTGTTCACTCACACATGGGGGTTTTGGGTGCCCATGGTCGGCATGGCCAGCTTGGGGGAGACCCCAAGAAGGGGTCCAAGCACCCACAGCCGAATCCATCCACAGGGGGGCGCCACAGGTCACTTTAGGCCGGATTTCACTATGGGGACCCAGGGGAGGCTGTTCACTCACACATGGGGGTTTTGGGTGCCCATGGTCGGCATGGCCAGCTTGGGGGAGACCCCAAGAAGGGGTCCAAGCACCCACAGCCGAATCCATCCACAGGGGGGCGCCACAGGTCACTTTAGGCCGGATTTCACTATGGGTACACTGGGGAGGCTGTTCACTCACACATGGGGGTTTTGGGTGCCCATGGTCGGCATGGCTGGCTTGGAGGAGACCCCAAGAAGGGGTCCAAGCACCCCCACCAAGATCCATCCACAGGGGGGCGCCACAGGTCACTTTAAGCCTGATTTCACTATGGGTACACTGGGGAGGCTGTTCACTCACACATGGGGGTTTTGGGTGCCCATGGTCGGCATGGCTGGCTTGGAGGAGACCCCAAGAAGGGGTCCAAGCACCCCCACCAAGATCCATCCACAGGGGGGCGCCACAGGTCACTTTAAGCCTGATTTCACTATGGGTACACTGGGGAGGCTGTTCACTCACACATGGGGGTTTTGGGTGCCCATGGTCGGCATGGCTGGCTTGGAGGAGACCCCAAGAAGGGGTCCAAGCACCCCCACCAAGATCCATCCACAGGGGGGCGCCACAGGTCACTTTAAGCCTGATTTCACTATGGGTACACTGGGGAGGCTGTTCACTCACACATGGGGGTTTTGGGTGCCCATGGTCGGCATGGCTGGCTTGGAGGAGACCCCAAGAAGGGGTCCAAGCACCCCCACCAAGATCCATCCACAGGGGGGCGCCACAGGTCACTTTAAGCCTGATTTCACTATGGGTACACTGGGGAGGCTGTTCACTCACACATGGGGGTTTTGGGTGCCCATGGTCGGCATGGCTGGCTTGGAGGAGACCCCAAGAAGGGGTCCAAGCACCCCCACCAAGATCCATCCACAGGGGGGCGCCACAGGTCATTTTCACTAGGAGAACCAGGGGAGGGCTCCTGACTCACACATGGGCATTCTGGGTGCCCATGGCTGGGATGGGTGAGACAGAGTCCAGCCTCCACACACAAAAGTGACCCAGCAGGCCAGAAGAAAGGGGAGAGAGAGAGAGAGAGAGAACAAATAATACATGGGCACAGAGCAGCCAGCCTCCATTGGAGCTGCCTGCACAGTGCTGCCCTCCTGTGGGAAAGGTTCACACACACACTCACTCACTCACTCACACAGACACACACAGACAAACCTATTCACTTGGGCCTTCTCCCTCATGCCCTGCTGACATCCATGCAGGCCCACATTGACCTTTGTGACCTCTGGAGCTCCATGCACCTTGTTCTAAACTCCCTGCCTAGTAAAGGGCATCTCCCATGGGCATGAGAGTACAGCTCACTCCCCTGGAGCACCATGCCTCTTTTTAATCACTCTCTCCCTATTAAAACCCTCTCTCCCATGGGCTTGAGAGTACAGCTTACTCCCTTGACCTCCAGAGGTATAGGAGGCCAAAAAAAAAGGGGGACAGAGCAGACAGCCCCCAAAGGGGATGCCTGCTCTGCCCCCCTATGAGACAGGTTCACTCACTCACACAGACACACCTATTCACTTGGGCCTTCTCCCTCATGCCCTGCTGACATCCATGCAGGCCCACATTGACCTTTGTGACCTCTGGAGCTCCAATGCCTCTTTTTAAACTCTCTCTTCCCATTAAAAGCCTCTCTCACATGGGCTTGAGAGTACAGCTTACTCCCTTGACCTCCAGAGGTATAGGAGGCCAAAAATAAAGGGGGACAGAGCAGACAGCCCCCAAAGGGGATGCCTGCTCTGCCCCCCTATGAGACAGGTTCACTCACTCACACAGACACACCTATTCACTTGGGCCTTCTCTCTGTGGCCCTGCTGACAGCCATGCAGGCCCACATTGACCTTTGTGACCTCTGGAGCTCATTGCCTCCATCTCTACACTCCATGCCCAGTGAAACCCTCTCTCACTCGGCCTGAGACTGCAGCTCACTCCCTGGATGGCCTGGGCTCCAGAACCACGACCACCAAGCCCACACTCCCTGCCCACTCAAACCCTCTCTCACTCGGCCTCAGACTGCAGCTCACTCCCTGGATGGCCTGGGCTCCAGAACCACGACCACCAAGCCCACACTCCCTGCCCACTCAAACCCTCTCTCACTCGGCCTCAGACTGCAGCTCACTCCCTGGATGGCCTGGGCTCCAGAACCACGACCACCAAGCCCACACTCCCTGCCCGCTCAAACCATCTCTCACTCGGACTGAGACTGCAGCTCACTGCATGGGCGTCCCCGACCTCCATGCCTCCAGGCCCACACTCCGTGTCCGCTCAACCATCTCTCACTCGGACTGAGACTGCAGCTCACTGCATGGGCGTCCCCGACCTCCATGCCTCCAGGCCCACACTCCGTGTCCGCTCAAACCATCTCTCACTCGGACTGAGACTGCAGCTCACTGCATGGGCGTCCCCGACCTCCATGCCTCCAGGCCCACACTCTGTGTCCGCTCAAACCATCTCTCACTCGGACTGAGACTGCAGCTCACTGCATGGGCCTCCCCGACCTCCATGCCTCCAGGCCCACACTCCGTGTCCGCTCAAACCATCTCTCACTCGGACTGAGACTGCAGCTCACTGCATGGGCGTCCCCGACCTCCATGCCTCCAGGCCCACACTCCGTGTCCGCTCAAACCATCTCTCACTCGGACTGAGACTGCAGCTCACTGCATGGGCGTCCCCGACCTCCATGCCTCCAGGCCCACACTCTGTGTCCGCTCAAACCATCTCTCACTCGGACTGAGACTGCAGCTCACTGCATGGGCCTCCCCGACCTCCATGCCTCCAGGCCCACACTCCGTGTCCGCTCAAACCATCTCTCACTCGGACTGAGACTGCAGCTCACTGCATGGGCCTCCCCGACCTCCATGCCTCCAGGCCCACACTCCGTGTCCGCTCAAACCATCTCTCACTCGGACTGAGACTGCAGCTCACTGCATGGGCGTCCCCGACCTCCATGCCTCCAGGCCCACACTCTGTGTCCGCTCAAACCATCTCTCACTCGGACTGAGACTGCAGCTCACTGCATGGGCGTCCCCGACCTCCATGCCTCCAGGCCCACACTCCGTGTCCGCTCAAACCATCTCTCACTCGGACTGAGACTGCAGCTCACTCCCTCGACCTCCATGCCTCTCCGACCTCCATGCCTCCAGGCCCACACTCCATGCCCGCTCAAACCATCTCTCACTCGGCCTG
>NW_028166721.1:15000-20000 GCF_964263955.1 Coregonus lavaretus
GAGAACCAGGGACCGACTCCTGGCTCACGGAAGGCCGATTTGATGCACTTTTTTCGGATTGGGGTGGTGGTCAGACACCCCCATATGGAAATCATCCGGTTGACAACAGGAGAACCAGGGGCCGACTCCTGCCTCACGGAAGGCCGATTTTGATGCACTTTTCTCGGATTGGGTTGGTGGTCAGACACCCCAACATGGTTGTCCGCCGGCGGACACCAGGAGAACCAGGGACCGACTCCTGGCTCACGGAAGGCCGATTTGATGCACTTTTTTCGGATTGGGGTGGTGGTCAGACACCCCCATATGGAAATCATCCGGTTGACAACAGGAGAACCAGGGGCCGACTCCTGCCTCACGGAAGGCCGATTTTGATGCACTTTTCTCGGATTGGGTTGGTGGTCAGACACCCCCATATGGAAACCATCCGGTTGACACTATGAGAACCAGGGACCGACTCCTGGCTCCCGGAAGGCCGATTTTGATGCACTTTTCTCGGATTGGGTTGGTGGTCAGACACCCCCATATGGAAACCATCCGGTTGACACTATGAGAACCAGGGACCGACTCCTGGCTCCCGGAAGGCCGATTTTGATGCACTTTTCTCGGATTGGGTTGGTGGTCAGACACCCCCATATGGAAACCATCCGGTTGACACTATGAGAACCAGGGACCGACTCCTGGCTCCCGGAAGGCCGATTTTGATGCACTTTTCTCGGATTGGGTTGGTGGTCAGACACCCCCATATGGAAATCATCCGGTTGACATTAGGAGAACCAGGGACCGACTCCTGGCTCCCGGAAGGCCGATTTTGATGCACTTTTCTCGGATTGGGTTGGTGGTCAGACACCCCCATATGGAAATCATCCGGTTGACATTAGGAGAACCAGGGACCGACTCCTGGCTCCCGGAAGGCCGATTTTGATGCACTTTTCTCGGATTGGGTTGGTGGTCAGACACCCCCATATGGAAACCATCCGGTTGACACTATGAGAACCAGGGACCGACTCCTGGCTCCCGGAAGGCCGATTTTGATGCACTTTTCTCGGATTGGGTTGGTGGTCAGACACCCCCATATGGAAATCATCCGGTTGACATTAGGAGAACCAGGGACCGACTCCTGGCTCCCGGAAGGCCGATTTTGATGCACTTTTCTCGGATTGGGTTGGTGGTCAGACACCCCCATATGGAAATCATCCGGTTGACATTAGGAGAACCAGGGACCGACTCCTGGCTCCCGGAAGGCCGATTTTGATGCACTTTTCTCGGATTGGGTTGGTGGTCAGACACCCCCATATGGAAACCATCCGGTTGACACTATGAGAACCAGGGACCGACTCCTGGCTCCCGGAAGGCCGATTTTGATGCACTTTTCTCGGATTGGGTTGGTGGTCAGACACCCCCATATGGAAATCATCCGGTTGACACTATGAGAACCAGGGACCGACTCCTGGCTCACGGAGGCCGATTTTGATGCACTTTTCTCGGATTGGGTTGGTGGTCAGACACCCCCATATGGAAATCATCCGGTTGACACTATGAGAACCAGGGACCGACTCCTGGCTCCCGGAAGGCCGATTTTGATGCACTTTTCTCGGATTGGGTTGGTGGTCAGACACCCCCATATGGAAATCATCCGGTTGACATTAGGAGAACCAGGGACCGACTCCTGGCTCCCGGAAGGCCGATTTTGATGCACTTTTCTCGGATTGGGTTGGTGGTCAGACACCCCCATATGGAAATCATCCGGTTGACACTATGAGAACCAGGGACCGACTCCTGGCTCACGGAGGCCGATTTTGATGCACTTTTCTCGGATTGGGTTGGTGGTCAGACACCCCCATATGGAAATCATCCGGTTGACACTATGAGAACCAGGGACCGACTCCTGGCTCCCGGAAGGCCGATTTTGATGCACTTTTCTCGGATTGGGTTGGTGGTCAGACACCCCCATATGGAAACCATCCGGTTGACACTATGAGAACCAGGGACCGACTCCTGGCTCCCGGAAGGCCGATTTTGATGCACTTTTCTCGGATTGGGTTGGTGGTCAGACACCCCCATATGGAAATCATCCGGTTGACACTATGAGAACCAGGGACCGACTCCTGGCTCACGGAGGCCGATTTTGATGCACTTTTCTCGGATTGGGGTGGTGGTCAGACACCCCCATATGGTAAACCGCCGGCGGACACTAGGAGAACCAGGGGAGGCTCTTACCTCACACATGGGGGTTTTGGGTGCCCTTGGCCGGCTTGGGGGTGACCCCAAGAGGGGGTCCAAGACCCCACACCCGGATCCATCCACAGGGGGGCGCCACATGTCATTTTAAGCCTGATTTCACTAGGGGAACCAGGGGATGATCTTAACTCACAAATGGGGGTTTTGGGTGCCCATGGCTGGCTTGGGGGTGACCCCAAGAGGGGGTCCAAGACCCCACAGCCGGATCCATCCACAGGGGGGCGCCACAGAGGTCATTTTAGGCCTGATTTCACTAGGGGAACCAGGGGATGATCTTAACTCACAAATGGGGGATTTGGCTGCCCATGGCTTGGGGGAGACCCCAAGAGGGGGTCCAAGCACCCCCACCCGGATCCATCCACAGGGGGGCGCCACATGTCACTTTAGGCCTGATTTCACTATGGGGACACAGGGGAGGCTGTTCACTCACACATGGGGGTTTTGGGTGCCCATGGCCGGCTTGGGGGTGACCCCAAGAGGGGGTACAAGACCCCACAGCCGGATCCATCCACAGGGGGGCGCCACATGTCATTTTAAGCCTGATTTCACTATGGGGACCCAGGGGAGGCTGTTCACTCACACATGGGGGTTTTGGGTGCCCATGGTCGGCATGGCTGGCTTGGAGGAGACCCCAAGAAGGGGTCCAAGCACCCCCATCCAGATCCATCCACAGGGGGGCGCCACAGGTCACTTTAGGCCGGATTTCACTATGGGGACCCAGGGGAGGCTGTTCACTCACACATGGGGGTTTTGGGTGCCCATGGTCGGCATGGCCAGCTTGGGGGAGACCCCAAGAAGGGGTCCAAGCACCCACAGCCGAATCCATCCACAGGGGGGCGCCACAGGTCACTTTAGGCCGGATTTCACTATGGGGACCCAGGGGAGGCTGTTCACTCACACATGGGGGTTTTGGGTGCCCATGGTCGGCATGGCCAGCTTGGGGGAGACCCCAAGAAGGGGTCCAAGCACCCACAGCCGAATCCATCCACAGGGGGGCGCCACAGGTCACTTTAGGCCGGATTTCACTATGGGTACACTGGGGAGGCTGTTCACTCACACATGGGGGTTTTGGGTGCCCATGGTCGGCATGGCTGGCTTGGAGGAGACCCCAAGAAGGGGTCCAAGCACCCCCACCAAGATCCATCCACAGGGGGGCGCCACAGGTCACTTTAAGCCTGATTTCACTATGGGTACACTGGGGAGGCTGTTCACTCACACATGGGGGTTTTGGGTGCCCATGGTCGGCATGGCTGGCTTGGAGGAGACCCCAAGAAGGGGTCCAAGCACCCCCACCAAGATCCATCCACAGGGGGGCGCCACAGGTCACTTTAAGCCTGATTTCACTATGGGTACACTGGGGAGGCTGTTCACTCACACATGGGGGTTTTGGGTGCCCATGGTCGGCATGGCTGGCTTGGAGGAGACCCCAAGAAGGGGTCCAAGCACCCCCACCAAGATCCATCCACAGGGGGGCGCCACAGGTCACTTTAAGCCTGATTTCACTATGGGTACACTGGGGAGGCTGTTCACTCACACATGGGGGTTTTGGGTGCCCATGGTCGGCATGGCTGGCTTGGAGGAGACCCCAAGAAGGGGTCCAAGCACCCCCACCAAGATCCATCCACAGGGGGGCGCCACAGGTCACTTTAAGCCTGATTTCACTATGGGTACACTGGGGAGGCTGTTCACTCACACATGGGGGTTTTGGGTGCCCATGGTCGGCATGGCTGGCTTGGAGGAGACCCCAAGAAGGGGTCCAAGCACCCCCACCAAGATCCATCCACAGGGGGGCGCCACAGGTCATTTTCACTAGGAGAACCAGGGGAGGGCTCCTGACTCACACATGGGCATTCTGGGTGCCCATGGCTGGGATGGGTGAGACAGAGTCCAGCCCTCCACACACAAAAGTGACCCAGCAGGCCAGAAGAAAGGGGAGAGAGAGAGAGAGAGAGAACAAATAATACATGGGCACAGAGCAGCCAGCCTCCATTGGAGCTGCCTGCACAGTGCTGCCCTCCTGTGGGAAAGGTTCACACACACACTCACTCACTCACTCACACAGACACACACAGACAAACCTATTCACTTGGGCCTTCTCCCTCATGCCCTGCTGACATCCATGCAGGCCCACATTGACCTTTGTGACCTCTGGAGCTCCATGCACCTTGTTCTAAACTCCCTGCCTAGTAAAGGGCATCTCCCATGGGCATGAGAGTACAGCTCACTCCCCTGGAGCACCATGCCTCTTTTTAATCACTCTCTCCCTATTAAAACCCTATTAAAACCCTCTCTCCCATGGGCTTGAGAGTACAGCTTACTCCCTTGACCTCCAGAGGTATAGGAGGCCAAAAAAAAGGGGACAGAGCAGACAGCCCCAAAGGGGATGCCTGCTCTGCCCCCTATGAGACAGGTTCACTCACTCACACAGACACACCTATTCACTTGGGCCTTCTCCCTCATGCCCTGCTGACATCCATGCAGGCCCACATTGACCTTTGTGACCTCTGGAGCTCCATGCCTCTTTTTAAACTCTCTCTTCCCATTAAAAGCCTCTCTCACATGGGCTTGAGAGTACAGCTTACTCCCTTGACCTCCAGAGGTATAGGAGGCCAAAAAAAAAGGGGGACAGAGCAGACAGCCCCCAAAGGGGATGCCTGCTCTGCCCCCCTATGAGACAGGTTCACTCACTCACACAGACACACCTATTCACTTGGGCCTTCTCTCTGTGGCCCTGCTGACAGCCATGCAGGCCCACATTGACC
>NW_028166721.1:30000-37500 GCF_964263955.1 Coregonus lavaretus
CCAGTCGGTCGCCGGAGGGATGGTCCACTTCGGAGCGTTGGAACCATGGTTCTGCGGGACCCAGAACCCTCAAAAAAGCCCATTTACCAACAACCGCACGGGCCGAGAGGTTTGCCATCACCCCCGGATCAATCGGACGTGTACGGGTGCTTCACGACAGAGAGGGGCCATGGGGACATGAGGTAGCCGAAACCGGGCCTTCCCCTGGGCATGGGAACGGCCAGTAGGTCCCTGGAGGTATGGTCCACTTCGGAGCGTTGGAACCATGGTTCTGAGGGACCCAGAACCCTCAAACATGCCCGATTCCCAATATCCGCACAGGCCGAGAGGTTTGCCATCACCCCCGGATCAATCCGCCATGGAAGTCTATTCTCTGAAAACGAGGTTTTCAAAATCGCGCCGGTACCTGTCTGGCCGACCTGGAACCGAGTGGGGCTACTACGGGAGAGGCCAAATTATCGACATAAGCCCTGCCACCCGCTGGGCCTGTCTGTGCTCCGCCGTTTGGGGGAAAAAACAGCGATTTCGGTTTTGAAAAAACGACTTAAAACGTTAATAATTCAAAAACTAAAAGTCCAATCAGGATGGGGTTTTTTTGGCGCAAAAGGGCACGAATAGACGCACATTTATATATAAATTAATTCGTTTTTGGAAATTTTTTACTATATTTTAATTATGTTAGAAAAGTGAAAAAAAAAAATAGGGGTCAGAACGGTTGATGTTCCTATACGAGTTAAGAAAAACCCTTTTAGGTAATGGAAGTTCATCATAAAAGAGGATAATAGACCAAATTTGGGACCTCTAGCTCATCGGGAAGTATTTTTAAACATTATTTGAAAAAATCGGAAAAATCGGCCGAAATTGCACTATGTCCCTTCGTGCATGGTAACCCAAATGAGAACCAGGGGGAACGGCTCCTGACTCACACAAGGCCGACATGGGTGCTCTTGGTCGGATTGGGTTGTGGGTCAGACACCCCCACATGGAAGACCGCCGGCGGTCGATGGGAGAACCAGAGACCGACTCCTGGCTCACGGAAGGCCGATTTGGGTGCACTTGGTCGGATTGGGTTGTGGGTCAGACACCCCAACATGGTTGTCCGCCGGCGGACACCAGGAGAACCAGGGACCGACTCCTGCCTCACGGAAGGCCGATTTGATGCACTTTTTTCGGATTGGGGTGGTGGTCAGACACCCCCATATGGAAATCATCCGGTTGACAACAGGAGAACCAGGGACCGACTCCTGCCTCACGGAAGGCCGATTTTGATGCACTTTTCTCGGATTGGGTTGGTGGTCAGACACCCCAACATGGTTGTCCGCCGGCGGACACCAGGAGAACCAGGGACCGACTCCTGGCTCACGGAAGGCCGATTTGATGCACTTTTTTCGGATTGGGGTGGTGGTCAGACACCCCCATATGGAAATCATCCGGTTGACAACAGGAGAACCAGGGGCCGACTCCTGCCTCACGGAAGGCCGATTTTGATGCACTTTTCTCGGATTGGGTTGGTGGTCAGACACCCCAACATGGTTGTCCGCCGGCGGACACCAGGAGAACCAGGGACCGACTCCTGGCTCACGGAAGGCCGATTTGATGCACTTTTTTCGGATTGGGGTGGTGGTCAGACACCCCCATATGGAAATCATCCGGTTGACAACAGGAGAACCAGGGGCCGACTCCTGCCTCACGGAAGGCCGATTTTGATGCACTTTTCTCGGATTGGGTTGGTGGTCAGACACCCCCATATGGAAACCATCCGGTTGACACTATGAGAACCAGGGACCGACTCCTGGCTCCCGGAAGGCCGATTTTGATGCACTTTTCTCGGATTGGGTTGGTGGTCAGACACCCCCATATGGAAACCATCCGGTTGACACTATGAGAACCAGGGACCGACTCCTGGCTCCCGGAAGGCCGATTTTGATGCACTTTTCTCGGATTGGGTTGGTGGTCAGACACCCCCATATGGAAACCATCCGGTTGACACTATGAGAACCAGGGACCGACTCCTGGCTCCCGGAAGGCCGATTTTGATGCACTTTTCTCGGATTGGGTTGGTGGTCAGACACCCCCATATGGAAATCATCCGGTTGACATTAGGAGAACCAGGGACCGACTCCTGGCTCCCGGAAGGCCGATTTTGATGCACTTTTCTCGGATTGGGTTGGTGGTCAGACACCCCCATATGGAAATCATCCGGTTGACATTAGGAGAACCAGGGACCGACTCCTGGCTCCCGGAAGGCCGATTTTGATGCACTTTTCTCGGATTGGGTTGGTGGTCAGACACCCCCATATGGAAACCATCCGGTTGACACTATGAGAACCAGGGACCGACTCCTGGCTCCCGGAAGGCCGATTTTGATGCACTTTTCTCGGATTGGGTTGGTGGTCAGACACCCCCATATGGAAATCATCCGGTTGACATTAGGAGAACCAGGGACCGACTCCTGGCTCCCGGAAGGCCGATTTTGATGCACTTTTCTCGGATTGGGTTGGTGGTCAGACACCCCCATATGGAAATCATCCGGTTGACATTAGGAGAACCAGGGACCGACTCCTGGCTCCCGGAAGGCCGATTTTGATGCACTTTTCTCGGATTGGGTTGGTGGTCAGACACCCCCATATGGAAACCATCCGGTTGACACTATGAGAACCAGGGACCGACTCCTGGCTCCCGGAAGGCCGATTTTGATGCACTTTTCTCGGATTGGGTTGGTGGTCAGACACCCCCATATGGAAATCATCCGGTTGACACTATGAGAACCAGGGACCGACTCCTGGCTCACGGAGGCCGATTTTGATGCACTTTTCTCGGATTGGGTTGGTGGTCAGACACCCCCATATGGAAATCATCCGGTTGACACTATGAGAACCAGGGACCGACTCCTGGCTCCCGGAAGGCCGATTTTGATGCACTTTTCTCGGATTGGGTTGGTGGTCAGACACCCCCATATGGAAATCATCCGGTTGACATTAGGAGAACCAGGGACCGACTCCTGGCTCCCGGAAGGCCGATTTTGATGCACTTTTCTCGGATTGGGTTGGTGGTCAGACACCCCCATATGGAAATCATCCGGTTGACACTATGAGAACCAGGGACCGACTCCTGGCTCACGGAGGCCGATTTTGATGCACTTTTCTCGGATTGGGTTGGTGGTCAGACACCCCCATATGGAAATCATCCGGTTGACACTATGAGAACCAGGGACCGACTCCTGGCTCCCGGAAGGCCGATTTTGATGCACTTTTCTCGGATTGGGTTGGTGGTCAGACACCCCCATATGGAAACCATCCGGTTGACACTATGAGAACCAGGGACCGACTCCTGGCTCCCGGAAGGCCGATTTTGATGCACTTTTCTCGGATTGGGTTGGTGGTCAGACACCCCCATATGGAAATCATCCGGTTGACACTATGAGAACCAGGGACCGACTCCTGGCTCACGGAGGCCGATTTTGATGCACTTTTCTCGGATTGGGGTGGTGGTCAGACACCCCCATATGGTAAACCGCCGGCGGACACTAGGAGAACCAGGGGAGGCTCTTACCTCACACATGGGGGTTTTGGGTGCCCTTGGCCGGCTTGGGGGTGACCCCAAGAGGGGGTCCAAGACCCCACACCCGGATCCATCCACAGGGGGGCGCCACATGTCATTTTAAGCCTGATTTCACTAGGGGAACCAGGGGATGATCTTAACTCACAAATGGGGGTTTTGGGTGCCCATGGCTGGCTTGGGGGTGACCCCAAGAGGGGGTCCAAGACCCCACAGCCGGATCCATCCACAGGGGGGCGCCACAGAGGTCATTTTAGGCCTGATTTCACTAGGGGAACCAGGGGATGATCTTAACTCACAAATGGGGGATTTGGCTGCCCATGGCTTGGGGGAGACCCCAAGAGGGGGTCCAAGCACCCCCACCCGGATCCATCCACAGGGGGGCGCCACATGTCACTTTAGGCCTGATTTCACTATGGGGACACAGGGGAGGCTGTTCACTCACACATGGGGGTTTTGGGTGCCCATGGCCGGCTTGGGGGTGACCCCAAGAGGGGGTACAAGACCCCACAGCCGGATCCATCCACAGGGGGGCGCCACATGTCATTTTAAGCCTGATTTCACTATGGGGACCCAGGGGAGGCTGTTCACTCACACATGGGGGTTTTGGGTGCCCATGGTCGGCATGGCTGGCTTGGAGGAGACCCCAAGAAGGGGTCCAAGCACCCCCATCCAGATCCATCCACAGGGGGGCGCCACAGGTCACTTTAGGCCGGATTTCACTATGGGGACCCAGGGGAGGCTGTTCACTCACACATGGGGGTTTTGGGTGCCCATGGTCGGCATGGCCAGCTTGGGGGAGACCCCAAGAAGGGGTCCAAGCACCCACAGCCGAATCCATCCACAGGGGGGCGCCACAGGTCACTTTAGGCCGGATTTCACTATGGGGACCCAGGGGAGGCTGTTCACTCACACATGGGGGTTTTGGGTGCCCATGGTCGGCATGGCCAGCTTGGGGGAGACCCCAAGAAGGGGTCCAAGCACCCACAGCCGAATCCATCCACAGGGGGGCGCCACAGGTCACTTTAGGCCGGATTTCACTATGGGTACACTGGGGAGGCTGTTCACTCACACATGGGGGTTTTGGGTGCCCATGGTCGGCATGGCTGGCTTGGAGGAGACCCCAAGAAGGGGTCCAAGCACCCCCACCAAGATCCATCCACAGGGGGGCGCCACAGGTCACTTTAAGCCTGATTTCACTATGGGTACACTGGGGAGGCTGTTCACTCACACATGGGGGTTTTGGGTGCCCATGGTCGGCATGGCTGGCTTGGAGGAGACCCCAAGAAGGGGTCCAAGCACCCCCACCAAGATCCATCCACAGGGGGGCGCCACAGGTCACTTTAAGCCTGATTTCACTATGGGTACACTGGGGAGGCTGTTCACTCACACATGGGGGTTTTGGGTGCCCATGGTCGGCATGGCTGGCTTGGAGGAGACCCCAAGAAGGGGTCCAAGCACCCCCACCAAGATCCATCCACAGGGGGGCGCCACAGGTCACTTTAAGCCTGATTTCACTATGGGTACACTGGGGAGGCTGTTCACTCACACATGGGGGTTTTGGGTGCCCATGGTCGGCATGGCTGGCTTGGAGGAGACCCCAAGAAGGGGTCCAAGCACCCCCACCAAGATCCATCCACAGGGGGGCGCCACAGGTCACTTTAAGCCTGATTTCACTATGGGTACACTGGGGAGGCTGTTCACTCACACATGGGGGTTTTGGGTGCCCATGGTCGGCATGGCTGGCTTGGAGGAGACCCCAAGAAGGGGTCCAAGCACCCCCACCAAGATCCATCCACAGGGGGGCGCCACAGGTCATTTTCACTAGGAGAACCAGGGGAGGGCTCCTGACTCACACATGGGCATTCTGGGTGCCCATGGCTGGGATGGGTGAGACAGAGTCCAGCCCTCCACACACAAAAGTGACCCAGCAGGCCAGAAGAAAGGGGAGAGAGAGAGAGAGAGAGAACAAATAATACATGGGCACAGAGCAGCCAGCCTCCATTGGAGCTGCCTGCACAGTGCTGCCCTCCTGTGGGAAAGGTTCACACACACACTCACTCACTCACTCACACAGACACACACAGACAAACCTATTCACTTGGGCCTTCTCCCTCATGCCCTGCTGACATCCATGCAGGCCCACATTGACCTTTGTGACCTCTGGAGCTCCATGCACCTTGTTCTAAACTCCCTGCCTAGTAAAGGGCATCTCCCATGGGCATGAGAGTACAGCTCACTCCCCTGGAGCACCATGCCTCTTTTTAATCACTCTCTCCCTATTAAAACCCTCTCTCCCATGGGCTTGAGAGTACAGCTTACTCCCTTGACCTCCAGAGGTATAGGAGGCCAAAAAAAAAGGGGGACAGAGCAGACAGCCCCCAAAGGGGATGCCTGCTCTGCCCCCCTATGAGACAGGTTCACTCACTCACACAGACACACCTATTCACTTGGGCCTTCTCCCTCATGCCCTGCTGACATCCATGCAGGCCCACATTGACCTTTGTGACCTCTGGAGCTCCATGCCTCTTTTTAAACTCTCTCTTCCCATTAAAAGCCTCTCTCACATGGGCTTGAGAGTACAGCTTACTCCCTTGACCTCCAGAGGTATAGGAGGCCAAAAAAAAAGGGGGACAGAGCAGACAGCCCCCAAAGGGGATGCCTGCTCTGCCCCCCTATGAGACAGGTTCACTCACTCACACAGACACACCTATTCACTTGGGCCTTCTCTCTGTGGCCCTGCTGACAGCCATGCAGGCCCACATTGACCTTTGTGACCTCTGGAGCTCATTGCCTCCATCTCTACACTCCATGCCCAGTGAAACCCTCTCTCACTCGGCCTGAGACTGCAGCTCACTCCCTGGATGGCCTGGGCTCCAGAACCACGACCACCAAGCCCACACTCCCTGCCCACTCAAACCCTCTCTCACTCGGCCTCAGACTGCAGCTCACTCCCTGGATGGCCTGGGCTCCAGAACCACGACCACCAAGCCCACACTCCCTGCCCACTCAAACCCTCTCTCACTCGGCCTCAGACTGCAGCTCACTCCCTGGATGGCCTGGGCTCCAGAACCACGACCACCAAGCCCACACTCCCTGCCCGCTCAAACCATCTCTCACTCGGACTGAGACTGCAGCTCACTGCATGGGCGTCCCCGACCTCCATGCCTCCAGGCCCACACTCCGTGTCCGCTCAAACCATCTCTCACTCGGACTGAGACTGCAGCTCACTGCATGGGCGTCCCCGACCTCCATGCCTCCAGGCCCACACTCCGTGTCCGCTCAAACCATCTCTCACTCGGACTGAGACTGCAGCTCACTGCATGGGCGTCCCCGACCTCCATGCCTCCAGGCCCACACTCTGTGTCCGCTCAAACCATCTCTCACTCGGACTGAGACTGCAGCTCACTGCATGGGCCTCCCCGACCTCCATGCCTCCAGGCCCACACTCCGTGTCCGCTCAAACCATCTCTCACTCGGACTGAGACTGCAGCTCACTGCATGGGCGTCCCCGACCTCCATGCCTCCAGGCCCACACTCCGTGTCCGCTCAAACCATCTCTCACTCGGACTGAGACTGCAGCTCACTGCATGGGCGTCCCCGACCTCCATGCCTCCAGGCCCACACTCTGTGTCCGCTCAAACCATCTCTCACTCGGACTGAGACTGCAGCTCACTGCATGGGCCTCCCCGACCTCCATGCCTCCAGGCCCACACTCCGTGTCCGCTCAAACCATCTCTCACTCGGACTGAGACTGCAGCTCACTGCATGGGCCTCCCCGACCTCCATGCCTCCAGGCCCACACTCCGTGTCCGCTCAAACCATCTCTCACTCGGACTGAGACTGCAGCTCACTGCATGGGCGTCCCCGACCTCCATGCCTCCAGGCCCACACTCTGTGTCCGCTCAAACCATCTCTCACTCGGACTGAGACTGCAGCTCA
>NW_028166721.1:47500-52500 GCF_964263955.1 Coregonus lavaretus
CTTTTTTCGGATTGGGGTGGTGGTCAGACACCCCCATATGGAAATCATCCGGTTGACAACAGGAGAACCAGGGACCGACTCCTGCCTCACGGAAGGCCGATTTTGATGCACTTTTCTCGGATTGGGTTGGTGGTCAGACACCCCAACATGGTTGTCCGCCGGCGGACACCAGGAGAACCAGGGACCGACTCCTGGCTCACGGAAGGCCGATTTGATGCACTTTTTTCGGATTGGGGTGGTGGTCAGACACCCCCATATGGAAATCATCCGGTTGACAACAGGAGAACCAGGGGCCGACTCCTGCCTCACGGAAGGCCGATTTTGATGCACTTTTCTCGGATTGGGTTGGTGGTCAGACACCCCAACATGGTTGTCCGCCGGCGGACACCAGGAGAACCAGGGACCGACTCCTGGCTCACGGAAGGCCGATTTGATGCACTTTTTTCGGATTGGGGTGGTGGTCAGACACCCCCATATGGAAATCATCCGGTTGACAACAGGAGAACCAGGGGCCGACTCCTGCCTCACGGAAGGCCGATTTTGATGCACTTTTCTCGGATTGGGTTGGTGGTCAGACACCCCCATATGGAAACCATCCGGTTGACACTATGAGAACCAGGGACCGACTCCTGGCTCCCGGAAGGCCGATTTTGATGCACTTTTCTCGGATTGGGTTGGTGGTCAGACACCCCCATATGGAAACCATCCGGTTGACACTATGAGAACCAGGGACCGACTCCTGGCTCCCGGAAGGCCGATTTTGATGCACTTTTCTCGGATTGGGTTGGTGGTCAGACACCCCCATATGGAAACCATCCGGTTGACACTATGAGAACCAGGGACCGACTCCTGGCTCCCGGAAGGCCGATTTTGATGCACTTTTCTCGGATTGGGTTGGTGGTCAGACACCCCCATATGGAAATCATCCGGTTGACATTAGGAGAACCAGGGACCGACTCCTGGCTCCCGGAAGGCCGATTTTGATGCACTTTTCTCGGATTGGGGTGGTGGTCAGACACCCCCATATGGAAATCATCCGGTTGACAACAGGAGAACCAGGGGCCGACTCCTGCCTCACGGAAGGCCGATTTTGATGCACTTTTCTCGGATTGGGTTGGTGGTCAGACACCCCCATATGGAAACCATCCGGTTGACACTATGAGAACCAGGGACCGACTCCTGGCTCCCGGAAGGCCGATTTTGATGCACTTTTCTCGGATTGGGTTGGTGGTCAGACACCCCCATATGGAAACCATCCGGTTGACACTATGAGAACCAGGGACCGACTCCTGGCTCCCGGAAGGCCGATTTTGATGCACTTTTCTCGGATTGGGTTGGTGGTCAGACACCCCCATATGGAAACCATCCGGTTGACACTATGAGAACCAGGGACCGACTCCTGGCTCCCGGAAGGCCGATTTTGATGCACTTTTCTCGGATTGGGTTGGTGGTCAGACACCCCCATATGGAAATCATCCGGTTGACATTAGGAGAACCAGGGACCGACTCCTGGCTCCCGGAAGGCCGATTTTGATGCACTTTTCTCGGATTGGGTTGGTGGTCAGACACCCCCATATGGAAATCATCCGGTTGACATTAGGAGAACCAGGGACCGACTCCTGGCTCCCGGAAGGCCGATTTTGATGCACTTTTCTCGGATTGGGTTGGTGGTCAGACACCCCCATATGGAAACCATCCGGTTGACACTATGAGAACCAGGGACCGACTCCTGGCTCCCGGAAGGCCGATTTTGATGCACTTTTCTCGGATTGGGTTGGTGGTCAGACACCCCCATATGGAAATCATCCGGTTGACACTATGAGAACCAGGGACCGACTCCTGGCTCACGGAGGCCGATTTTGATGCACTTTTCTCGGATTGGGTTGGTGGTCAGACACCCCCATATGGAAATCATCCGGTTGACACTATGAGAACCAGGGACCGACTCCTGGCTCACGGAGGCCGATTTTGATGCACTTTTCTCGGATTGGGGTGGTGGTCAGACACCCCCATATGGTAAACCGCCGGCGGACACTAGGAGAACCAGGGGAGGCTCTTACCTCACACATGGGGGTTTTGGGTGCCCTTGGCCGGCTTGGGGGTGACCCCAAGAGGGGGTCCAAGACCCCACACCCGGATCCATCCACAGGGGGGCGCCACATGTCATTTTAAGCCTGATTTCACTAGGGGAACCAGGGGATGATCTTAACTCACAAATGGGGGTTTTGGGTGCCCATGGCTGGCTTGGGGGTGACCCCAAGAGGGGGTCCAAGACCCCACAGCCGGATCCATCCACAGGGGGGCGCCACAGAGGTCATTTTAGGCCTGATTTCACTAGGGGAACCAGGGGATGATCTTAACTCACAAATGGGGGATTTGGCTGCCCATGGCTTGGGGGAGACCCCAAGAGGGGGTCCAAGCACCCCCACCCGGATCCATCCACAGGGGGGCGCCACATGTCACTTTAGGCCTGATTTCACTATGGGGACACAGGGGAGGCTGTTCACTCACACATGGGGGTTTTGGGTGCCCATGGCCGGCTTGGGGGTGACCCCAAGAGGGGGTACAAGACCCCACAGCCGGATCCATCCACAGGGGGGCGCCACATGTCATTTTAAGCCTGATTTCACTATGGGGACCCAGGGGAGGCTGTTCACTCACACATGGGGGTTTTGGGTGCCCATGGTCGGCATGGCTGGCTTGGAGGAGACCCCAAGAAGGGGTCCAAGCACCCCCATCCAGATCCATCCACAGGGGGGCGCCACAGGTCACTTTAGGCCGGATTTCACTATGGGGACCCAGGGGAGGCTGTTCACTCACACATGGGGGTTTTGGGTGCCCATGGTCGGCATGGCCAGCTTGGGGGAGACCCCAAGAAGGGGTCCAAGCACCCACAGCCGAATCCATCCACAGGGGGGCGCCACAGGTCACTTTAGGCCGGATTTCACTATGGGGACCCAGGGGAGGCTGTTCACTCACACATGGGGGTTTTGGGTGCCCATGGTCGGCATGGCCAGCTTGGGGGAGACCCCAAGAAGGGGTCCAAGCACCCACAGCCGAATCCATCCACAGGGGGGCGCCACAGGTCACTTTAGGCCGGATTTCACTATGGGTACACTGGGGAGGCTGTTCACTCACACATGGGGGTTTTGGGTGCCCATGGTCGGCATGGCTGGCTTGGAGGAGACCCCAAGAAGGGGTCCAAGCACCCCCACCAAGATCCATCCACAGGGGGGCGCCACAGGTCACTTTAAGCCTGATTTCACTATGGGTACACTGGGGAGGCTGTTCACTCACACATGGGGGTTTTGGGTGCCCATGGTCGGCATGGCTGGCTTGGAGGAGACCCCAAGAAGGGGTCCAAGCACCCCCACCAAGATCCATCCACAGGGGGGCGCCACAGGTCATTTTCACTAGGAGAACCAGGGGAGGGCTCCTGACTCACACATGGGCATTCTGGGTGCCCATGGCTGGGATGGGTGAGACAGAGTCCAGCCCTCCACACACAAAAGTGACCCAGCAGGCCAGAAGAAAGGGGAGAGAGAGAGAGAGAGAGAACAAATAATACATGGGCACAGAGCAGCCAGCCTCCATTGGAGCTGCCTGCACAGTGCTGCCCTCCTGTGGGAAAGGTTCACACACACACTCACTCACTCACTCACACAGACACACACAGACAAACCTATTCACTTGGGCCTTCTCCCTCATGCCCTGCTGACATCCATGCAGGCCCACATTGACCTTTGTGACCTCTGGAGCTCCATGCACCTTGTTCTAAACTCCCTGCCTAGTAAAGGGCATCTCCCATGGGCATGAGAGTACAGCTCACTCCCCTGGAGCACCATGCCTCTTTTTAATCACTCTCTCCCTATTAAAACCCTCTCTCCCATGGGCTTGAGAGTACAGCTTACTCCCTTGACCTCCAGAGGTATAGGAGGCCAAAAAAAAAGGGGGACAGAGCAGACAGCCCCCAAAGGGGATGCCTGCTCTGCCCCCCTATGAGACAGGTTCACTCACTCACACAGACACACCTATTCACTTGGGCCTTCTCCCTCATGCCCTGCTGACATCCATGCAGGCCCACATTGACCTTTGTGACCTCTGGAGCTACATGCCTCTTTTTAAACTCTCTCTTCCCATTAAAAGCCTCTCTCACATGGGCTTGAGAGTACAGCTTACTCCCTTGACCTCCAGAGGTATAGGAGGCCAAAAAAAAAGGGGGACAGAGCAGACAGCCCCCAAAGGGGATGCCTGCTCTGCCCCCCTATGAGACAGGTTCACTCACTCACACAGACACACCTATTCACTTGGGCCTTCTCCCTCATGCCCTGCTGACATCCATGCAGGCCCACATTGACCTTTGTGACCTCTGGAGCTACATGCCTCTTTTTAAACTCTCTCTTCCCATTAAAAGCCTCTCTCACATGGGCTTGAGAGTACAGCTTACTCCCTTGACCTCCAGAGGTATAGGAGGCCAAAAAAAAAGGGGGACAGAGCAGACAGCCCCCAAAGGGGATGCCTGCTCTGCCCCCCTATGAGACAGGTTCACTCACTCACACAGACACACCTATTCACTTGGGCCTTCTCTCTGTGGCCCTGCTGACAGCCATGCAGGCCCACATTGACCTTTGTGACCTCTGGAGCTCATTGCCTCCATCTCTACACTCCATGCCCAGTGAAACCCTCTCTCACTCGGCCTGAGACTGCAGCTCACTCCCTGGATGGCCTGGGCTCCAGAACCACGACCACCAAGCCCACACTCCCTGCCCACTCAAACCCTCTCTCACTCGGCCTCAGACTGCAGCTCACTCCCTGGATGGCCTGGGCTCCAGAACCACGACCACCAAGCCCACACTCCCTGCCCGCTCAAACCATCTCTCACTCGGACTGAGACTGCAGCTCACTGCATGGGCGTCCCCGACCTCCATGCCTCCAGGCCCACACTCCGTGTCCGCTCAAACCATCTCTCACTCGGACTGAGACTGCAGCTCACTGCATGG
>NW_028166721.1:65000-69052 GCF_964263955.1 Coregonus lavaretus
AGCTCATCGGGAAGTATTTTTAAACATTATTTGAAAAAATCGGAAAAATCGGCCGAAATTGCACTATGTCCCTTCGTGCATGGTAACCCAAATGAGAACCAGGGGGAACGGCTCCTGACTCACACAAGGCCGACATGGGTGCTCTTGGTCGGATTGGGTTGTGGGTCAGACACCCCCACATGGAAGACCGCCGGCGGTCGATGGGAGAACCAGAGACCGACTCCTGGCTCACGGAAGGCCGATTTGGGTGCACTTGGTCGGATTGGGTTGTGGGTCAGACACCCCAACATGGTTGTCCGCCGGCGGACACCAGGAGAACCAGGGACCGACTCCTGCCTCACGGAAGGCCGATTTGATGCACTTTTTTCGGATTGGGGTGGTGGTCAGACACCCCCATATGGAAATCATCCGGTTGACAACAGGAGAACCAGGGACCGACTCCTGCCTCACGGAAGGCCGATTTTGATGCACTTTTCTCGGATTGGGTTGGTGGTCAGACACCCCAACATGGTTGTCCGCCGGCGGACACCAGGAGAACCAGGGACCGACTCCTGGCTCACGGAAGGCCGATTTGATGCACTTTTTTCGGATTGGGGTGGTGGTCAGACACCCCCATATGGAAATCATCCGGTTGACAACAGGAGAACCAGGGGCCGACTCCTGCCTCACGGAAGGCCGATTTTGATGCACTTTTCTCGGATTGGGTTGGTGGTCAGACACCCCAACATGGTTGTCCGCCGGCGGACACCAGGAGAACCAGGGACCGACTCCTGGCTCACGGAAGGCCGATTTGATGCACTTTTTTCGGATTGGGGTGGTGGTCAGACACCCCCATATGGAAATCATCCGGTTGACAACAGGAGAACCAGGGGCCGACTCCTGCCTCACGGAAGGCCGATTTTGATGCACTTTTCTCGGATTGGGTTGGTGGTCAGACACCCCCATATGGAAACCATCCGGTTGACACTATGAGAACCAGGGACCGACTCCTGGCTCCCGGAAGGCCGATTTTGATGCACTTTTCTCGGATTGGGTTGGTGGTCAGACACCCCCATATGGAAACCATCCGGTTGACACTATGAGAACCAGGGACCGACTCCTGGCTCCCGGAAGGCCGATTTTGATGCACTTTTCTCGGATTGGGTTGGTGGTCAGACACCCCCATATGGAAACCATCCGGTTGACACTATGAGAACCAGGGACCGACTCCTGGCTCCCGGAAGGCCGATTTTGATGCACTTTTCTCGGATTGGGTTGGTGGTCAGACACCCCCATATGGAAATCATCCGGTTGACATTAGGAGAACCAGGGACCGACTCCTGGCTCCCGGAAGGCCGATTTTGATGCACTTTTCTCGGATTGGGGTGGTGGTCAGACACCCCCATATGGAAATCATCCGGTTGACAACAGGAGAACCAGGGGCCGACTCCTGCCTCACGGAAGGCCGATTTTGATGCACTTTTCTCGGATTGGGTTGGTGGTCAGACACCCCCATATGGAAACCATCCGGTTGACACTATGAGAACCAGGGACCGACTCCTGGCTCCCGGAAGGCCGATTTTGATGCACTTTTCTCGGATTGGGTTGGTGGTCAGACACCCCCATATGGAAACCATCCGGTTGACACTATGAGAACCAGGGACCGACTCCTGGCTCCCGGAAGGCCGATTTTGATGCACTTTTCTCGGATTGGGTTGGTGGTCAGACACCCCCATATGGAAACCATCCGGTTGACACTATGAGAACCAGGGACCGACTCCTGGCTCCCGGAAGGCCGATTTTGATGCACTTTTCTCGGATTGGGTTGGTGGTCAGACACCCCCATATGGAAATCATCCGGTTGACATTAGGAGAACCAGGGACCGACTCCTGGCTCCCGGAAGGCCGATTTTGATGCACTTTTCTCGGATTGGGTTGGTGGTCAGACACCCCCATATGGAAATCATCCGGTTGACATTAGGAGAACCAGGGACCGACTCCTGGCTCCCGGAAGGCCGATTTTGATGCACTTTTCTCGGATTGGGTTGGTGGTCAGACACCCCCATATGGAAACCATCCGGTTGACACTATGAGAACCAGGGACCGACTCCTGGCTCCCGGAAGGCCGATTTTGATGCACTTTTCTCGGATTGGGTTGGTGGTCAGACACCCCCATATGGAAATCATCCGGTTGACACTATGAGAACCAGGGACCGACTCCTGGCTCACGGAGGCCGATTTTGATGCACTTTTCTCGGATTGGGTTGGTGGTCAGACACCCCCATATGGAAATCATCCGGTTGACACTATGAGAACCAGGGACCGACTCCTGGCTCACGGAGGCCGATTTTGATGCACTTTTCTCGGATTGGGGTGGTGGTCAGACACCCCCATATGGTAAACCGCCGGCGGACACTAGGAGAACCAGGGGAGGCTCTTACCTCACACATGGGGGTTTTGGGTGCCCTTGGCCGGCTTGGGGGTGACCCCAAGAGGGGGTCCAAGACCCCACACCCGGATCCATCCACAGGGGGGCGCCACATGTCATTTTAAGCCTGATTTCACTAGGGGAACCAGGGGATGATCTTAACTCACAAATGGGGGTTTTGGGTGCCCATGGCTGGCTTGGGGGTGACCCCAAGAGGGGGTCCAAGACCCCACAGCCGGATCCATCCACAGGGGGGCGCCACAGAGGTCATTTTAGGCCTGATTTCACTAGGGGAACCAGGGGATGATCTTAACTCACAAATGGGGGATTTGGCTGCCCATGGCTTGGGGGAGACCCCAAGAGGGGGTCCAAGCACCCCCACCCGGATCCATCCACAGGGGGGCGCCACATGTCACTTTAGGCCTGATTTCACTATGGGGACACAGGGGAGGCTGTTCACTCACACATGGGGGTTTTGGGTGCCCATGGCCGGCTTGGGGGTGACCCCAAGAGGGGGTACAAGACCCCACAGCCGGATCCATCCACAGGGGGGCGCCACATGTCATTTTAAGCCTGATTTCACTATGGGGACCCAGGGGAGGCTGTTCACTCACACATGGGGGTTTTGGGTGCCCATGGTCGGCATGGCTGGCTTGGAGGAGACCCCAAGAAGGGGTCCAAGCACCCCCATCCAGATCCATCCACAGGGGGGCGCCACAGGTCACTTTAGGCCGGATTTCACTATGGGGACCCAGGGGAGGCTGTTCACTCACACATGGGGGTTTTGGGTGCCCATGGTCGGCATGGCCAGCTTGGGGGAGACCCCAAGAAGGGGTCCAAGCACCCACAGCCGAATCCATCCACAGGGGGGCGCCACAGGTCACTTTAGGCCGGATTTCACTATGGGGACCCAGGGGAGGCTGTTCACTCACACATGGGGGTTTTGGGTGCCCATGGTCGGCATGGCCAGCTTGGGGGAGACCCCAAGAAGGGGTCCAAGCACCCACAGCCGAATCCATCCACAGGGGGGCGCCACAGGTCACTTTAGGCCGGATTTCACTATGGGTACACTGGGGAGGCTGTTCACTCACACATGGGGGTTTTGGGTGCCCATGGTCGGCATGGCTGGCTTGGAGGAGACCCCAAGAAGGGGTCCAAGCACCCCCACCAAGATCCATCCACAGGGGGGCGCCACAGGTCACTTTAAGCCTGATTTCACTATGGGTACACTGGGGAGGCTGTTCACTCACACATGGGGGTTTTGGGTGCCCATGGTCGGCATGGCTGGCTTGGAGGAGACCCCAAGAAGGGGTCCAAGCACCCCCACCAAGATCCATCCACAGGGGGGCGCCACAGGTCATTTTCACTAGGAGAACCAGGGGAGGGCTCCTGACTCACACATGGGCATTCTGGGTGCCCATGGCTGGGATGGGTGAGACAGAGTCCAGCCCTCCACACACAAAAGTGACCCAGCAGGCCAGAAGAAAGGGGAGAGAGAGAGAGAGAGAGAACAAATAATACATGGGCACAGAGCAGCCAGCCTCCATTGGAGCTGCCTGCACAGTGCTGCCCTCCTGTGGGAAAGGTTCACACACACACTCACTCACTCACTCACACAGACACACACAGACAAACCTATTCACTT
>NW_028166720.1:0-56420 GCF_964263955.1 Coregonus lavaretus
AATCTCCATATATATCCTCATTAACCACCAATCTCCATATCACAGGATGTTGGTGGCACCTTAATTGGGCAGAACGGGCTCGTGGTAATGACTGGAGCGAAGTCAGAGGAATGGTATCAAATACAACATTTACATTTACATTACATTTTACATTTTAGTCATTTAGCAGACGCTCTTATCCAGAGCGACTTACAGGAGCAATTAGGGTTAGGTGCCTTGCTCAAGGGCACATTTACGTCATTTAGCAGACGCTCTAGTCCAGAGCGACTCACAAATTGATGCATTCACCCTATAGCCAGTGGGATAACCACTTTACACATTTTTTTTTGGGGGGGGGTAGAAGGATTACTTTATCCTATCCCAGGTATTCCTTAAAGAGGTGGGGTTTCAAATGTCTCCGGAAGGTGGTGAGCGACTCCGCTGTGTGTGGGGGAGGGGGGGGGGGGGTAAAAGGATTACTTTATCCTATCCCAGGTATTCCTTAAAGAGGTGGGGTTTCAAATGTCTCCGGAAGGTGGTGAGCGACTCCGCTGTGTGTGGGGGAGGGGGGGGGGGGGGTAAAAGGATTACTTTATCCTATCCCAGGTATTCCTTAAAGAGGTGGGGTTTCAAATGTCTCCGGAAGGTGGTGAGTGACTCCGCTGTGTGTGTGGGGGGGGGGGGGGACAACAAACACATGGTTTCCAGGCGTTTGATGCAATTTCCATTTGCTCCGTTCCGGCCATTATTATGAGCCGTTCTCCCCTCAGCAGCCTCCACTGCTCCATATATACCGTCACTGCCTGCCCTCACTGCCTACATATACATTTACAGACTGCAGAAAACACACACACACACACACACCTCAACCCCCTCCCACACCCCTTCACTCTCGTCAGATTCAACAGGAGAGCAGATTATCATCCGTGGTCCTGCTGATGCTGTGTTGTGGGGTGGTGGAGGTGGGGGGGGGGGGGGAATGTTGGCCGAGCCTCCCCCGTCTGTGTTGCTCTTTTCTGGGGTTGAGGCGCGGCGTCTCTCCCCCTGACCAGCCAGGGGCCTGGTAATGACTGTGTTTACTGCAGTCCAGGGGGGAGCAGATGGCGACAGATGGACCGCAGTATCAATCAAGGTGTTGTAGCTACACACGCAGGCAGAGCGTTTTGGACCAGCATGGATTCCATTAAACCCCCTATTATTATAATTGTGTTGTGCGTGAAAATGGAGAGTGGAGAGCAGGGGGATCTGGGCGTTAACACTGGTGATTAACATAGATGGCTGACTGGAGAATCTTAGCATACTGACAATGTATGATTATGTGGAGTGTGTGTGTGTGTCGTGTGTGTGTCAGCAGTGTGTGCTGTCACACACATGCCCTCCCAGCATGATCTCTGACCTCAGCAGCAGAGTTGAATACAGATGAGACTATCTTTGCAACACAGGATCAAATACCCCTGTTCTGGAATAGGAAACCCACCATTATATACAGTATCAACCACACCTTGCTGCTGGTTTCATATACTACAGAAAAGGAACCTTGACATACAGTACATGTATATACATTTAATCTGTATAATTTTCCCAGAGAACGAAGTGAAATGACAATGCTACACGGAAAGGAGAGCACACTTTTTCAAAGCTCAATATTATTCAGGGATCAAATAAGGAATCAAATAGATCTGCATCTATGCCATTACTTGTCTATGGTCTTCATCACTTCAGTTCCTCAATAACACAATACATATTTAATGGCAAACCCATAATACAAAAATAAAATAAAAACTGTCTCCAACACACAATATAAATAAAGCTCAATCTAAGTTTCATTATCTACTTCCTGTCTTCATTAGCGGCGGAGGATGCTTCCGAGGAGGGCGTATCTGTATGCCTCCTAGTTGGCTCTGTAGTGAGCTCTCTGAGGGGTACGGCTGGATCTGTGGAGGGAGGGGCATACACAGTCTGAGATAGTACCTATTCCTATTCATAGACATACCAGTGATATACTGTGTGCGTGTATCCTATTTCATACAACATATGACTAATACATACAATATTGTTTTAAGATGGTTAAACCATGGATCATTTAACTATTTGATTTGGAATTTTAGGACCCCTTTATGTTAGGTTAGTAGAACCCCCAAGCTAACTTTACATTGGTAACGTATTTGATTGTATCCAAACACTCCTTTAAAACATATTGCAGTCTGCGACTGACTGACGACCTACAGTAGTGAGAGGTTTGTTTGCTTAATTGAAGCTTCCTGTCCTTGAATCCTCTAACATTGGAAGAGCATGTTGGGATGAGAAGGCCATTCACCCTATTCTCCAACCCACCATGTCAATGAAGGGCCTTGGAGCAGATGTCCTCAAACACCAGGTAGGCCAGGCCCTGAAAAGGGGAAGGGGACTACATTTACCACAGGGGTGGTGGGTGGATATGGTGTGTTTAATTGGGATGGAGAGTGTGTGCTGTTGCATGCTGGGATTTGTATTTTTGCTTGTTTGAATTGTGAAGTATTTAACTGAGTTTGGGGTTGTTTGGATCATTTGAGATTAATCAGGACATAATATCTGGCTGGGATGAAAGATTGACTCACAAAGATGTCTCCTTTGGTCAGTGTCTGTAGGCTGACGTAGAGCTTTTGTTGGGTCTGAGTCAGGAGCTAGGTCTGGGTCAGGAGCTAGGTCTGGGTCTGGAGTTGGAGCTTAGGGGTTCGTGGTGGGGAGCGGCCTGGAGTGAGGGACCTCTCAGTGGGTGGAGAGACTCCCCCATCCCCCTCTCTGGAGGTCTGCTGGTAAGTCACAGGCATGGGCAGGGGAGTAGCCACCTCTCTAGAGCGACCTCCAGAGGACAGTGCTGACTTTCTCTCCACACACACCTGAGGACAAGACAGGACAGTAAAGCAGTTAACCTCCTAGAGTCAATTGACGCAGCGGTGCGTCAATCTAAGTTAGATAACAAAAAAATCCCCATCAAATTCCGTCAGTTTAAGCTAGAGATATGTTTTTTTTTGCGTTGGATGCGTCTCAATCCACCGCATCCGCCAGTGTCGCACTTCAGCATCTGCGGTGAAAGGTGGCAGACCATGAGACATCCCGAAAATCTGTCTTCTCACGTAAACGTCTGAAGCGGCTGAACTTTTTGACCTACAAAAGCTATCATGACCACTCTATGGAAATAGGGAGACTCTCGTTTTGTTCTACGACCCCCACAAGTGTCAGGAAACTCGTCTGAAATCGGTACCGTCGATATGCCAATTCCTGTTTGGAAGCATCCGAACCGATGGTGATCTCCGTTCTGCTCTATGAAACCCACAAGTGTCAGGGGACACGTCTGAAGGTAACCGGTACCTGTTTTAAAGAATGAATGGAAGTATGAAGGTAGTTTTGTGCCTACCTAAAAAAAATGGTTAAATATGTGTAAAAATATATATACAGTATACATAGTTTTTTTTTTTTAATCTCCTAGATTTAGGACAGACACTTCAAAACCTTGTTTCTTATGATTTTTTTTGGGGGGGACTGTCCTTTTTGCCATGTGTTTCTATGGGCTTTAGTTTTTTTATATATATACTTTTATATATATATATATATATATATATATATATATATATATATATATATATATATATATATATATATACCTAAAGGGGTCCTAAAATTCCAAATCAAATAGCTAAATGGGCCATAGCATGACCATCTTAGAAAACTATTCCATATGTCAGTTTAGCACCCCCCCAACCCCCCCAAATCGAAAGAATTAAACACATACTTTATTATCCCACTCATTTGTAGTTCTTTATTCTTCATCTTCTTGTTTTATAGTCACATTTATAAACTGGGTGGTTGGAGCCCTGAATGAATGCTGATTGGCTCACAGACGTGGTATATCAGACCATATACCACGGGTATGACCAGACATGTATTTTTACTGCTCTAATTACATTGGTAACCAGTTTATAATAGCAATAAGGCTCCTCGGGGGTTTGTGTTGTTTGTAGTGCCTAAGAACAGCCCTTAGCCATGGTATATTGGCCATATACCACACCCCCTCGTGCCTTTTTGCTTAATTAGATCACATTATATATTTCATATTTTATTTCAAGATAAATCTCAATCTTAAATGTAGGTGTGTAAACCGGCCTCTTAATCTGTTTGTAGTTTAAATATTGCTATTATTACTATTACTATTATTATTATTATTATTATTATTACTATTATTATCATCTATCTATGTCTCAGTAGCCATACTCCGGTTTCCACTGGATTTTGTTTTCTTTGTATTCCAACCACCTGAAATTATTCAAAACACAAACATAATCCATTTAATTCATTCAGCAAGCAGTCATGCTGGCAAAACTAATTACCAGAAAAAATTCAATAAAAAGGAAATACAGTCGAAAGGAAAATGTTTTCTTGTCCAAACAAAAGCTAATGTTGGACGACAATCATCCTCTATACACTTCAATTTCTCTACCTCCCTATGTGAAGCGCGGCGCAATGAAATATAATCAAACTGTTCCAGCCGTTCAGGAGAACAGAATGGCCTTTAAACGCTCCTCAAACTTTCATTACATAAGTGTCTCTTTCAACCACAACACCGGAGTAGTACCAAAAAACGCTCTGCATCTCAATTTCCCTTAAGCCCCAGCAGTAAACATAAGCACTTCATTTTCCCTCTCCAAAGAGGTAACGGAATACCCTTGTGAAATTGCATTCCCATTTAGATAATTATTTGAGGCCCCCCTCCTCCCATCCCCCTTCTGAAGTCACACTGATAGCTAATGGCACCCATGAAATACTGTTGTAGTTTTTTTCTATTTTGCTGAAATAAATTGCTAAGTAGATCCTCTGTGAGTTGATAGTGGTGTATGTAAATGTCAGTGTGCTGTCACCACAGCGATATGGGTTGAGAACAGGCTTTGAATAATTCAAATTAGACCTCATAGACTATAAACAGCCACTTCCAGATGTCCTGCTGGTTTACTGGCCCTCCATGACCCTAGATACACACACACACACACACACACACACACACACACACACACACACACACACACACACACACACACACACACACACACACACACACACACACACACACACACACACACACACACACACACACACACGAGGTAATCAAAACGTACTCACTCATTCTTGAGGAGTGGAGGCAGGGTTTTGCAGCTGAGAGTTTCTTCAGAAGCTGAGCCGTGCCCTACAGTGCCTTGCAAAAGTATTCATCCCCCTTGGTGTTTTTCCTATTTTGTTGCATTACAACCTATAATTTAAATGGATTTTTATTTGGATTTCATGTAATGGACATACACAAAATAGTCAAAATTGGTTAAGTGAAATGAAAAAAATAACTTGTTTCAAAAAAGCAAGCGGCCCCGTGAAGACCAAGGAGCTCTCCAAACAGGTTGTGGAGAAGTACAGATCAGGGTTGGGTTATAAAAAAATATCCGAAACTTTGAACATCCCACGGAGCACCATTAAATCCATTATTAAAAAATGGAAAGAATATGGCACCACAACAAACCTGCCAAGAGAGGGCCACCACCAAAACTGTGGTATGATTTAAAGATTGTTGTACACCAGCGGAACCCATCCAACTTGAAGGAGCTGGAGCAGTTTTGCCTTGAAGAATGGGCAAAAATCCCAGTGGCTAGATGTGCCAAGCTTATAGAGACATACCCCAAGAGACTTTCAGCTGTAATTGCTGCAAAAGGTGCTTCTACAAAGTATTTACTTTGGGGGTATGTCTCTTGTTTGTTTCACAATAACAAATATTTTGCATCTTCAAAGTGGTAGGCATGTTGTGTAAATCAAATGATACAAACCCCCCAAAAATTCATTTTAATTCCAGGTTGTAAGGCTACAAAAGAGGAAAAATGCCAAGGGGGTGAATAGTTTCGCAAGCCACTGTAGATATAAAACAACCACATGTGTTACACAGGTAATTTAAATAACTGCAGAATCCCATCTGATAGCTAGTAACTAGACTGACCACATAATAGATCACTTAACTGATTTAACAACAAAGACAAACGCAGAAGATCTCGTGCCCTTTGATATGACTGTGTTCCTCCTGAACACAACGCCAAGGTGAGGGAAACAGAGTTCAATAAGGGACCGAAAAGGTCCATACAGATGGACCTTTTTAATTTGATCACTCATTTGTTGCTGAGAATTTTGCAAACTTGTAGTGGATTTCACTTTTTTTTAATGCTTTTAAAGTTTGTAATTTCCACTTTGAAAAACCCAAAATGTCCATTAATTATAATCCACATTATTCACATTATGTTCCTGCTGTAGCAAACTGGCAAATTAAGATCCTACATCTGTACACCACAAAACCCAAAGGAAACTGCTTTTACTACCTTAGCTCTCTCATTACTCTCTCTGTAACAATAATTTCATTAATATAAAACCCCTCCAATCTGAATGATTTTCCAAATAACATAAAAAGCGGTGGTAAATTCAATAAGGTGGTAAAGTCCTATGAGGAAACCCATAGTGCTTTCCTGAGTTCCACGCCAGAGAATACTGAGTCAGCCTCCAGAATAGTGTGTTTTCCACAGACCTCCTTGGTTTCTGCCTGCTAGCCTGTGGCTACATTATTTTCATTATAAGTTAGTATGTTTCTGTTCAATGTTGCCATTAAATAGGCTTCATTGGAGTTTTTACGTTTGTTTTATATTTCCCTTCCGGGCTGTATATTGACTTGAGGAAAATAGTTGTGTAACTAAGTAAGTTAGCTACCTGTTGTGTGGTCCAGTGATAGGGTAGCCTTGGGAGGAAGTAGATAAGTATATATTTACATGATCTGGGGAAGGGGTACCAAAACATTTCTGTAGCATTGAAGGTCCCCAAGAACACAGTGGCCTCCATCATTCTTAAATGGAAGAAGTTTGTGAACCACCAAGACTCTTCCTAGAGCTGGCCGCCCGGCCAAACTGAGCAATCAGGGGAGAAGGGCCTTGGTCAGGGAGGTGACCAAGAACCCGATGAGCACTCTGACAGCGCTCCAGAGATCCTCTGTGGAGATGGGAGAACCTTCCAGAAGGACAACCATCTCTGCAGCACTCCACCAATCAGGCCTTTATGGTAGAGTGGCCAGACGGAAGCCACTCCTCAATAAAAGGCACATGACAGCCCGCTTGGAGTTTGCCAAAAGGCACCTAAAGACTCTCAGACCATGAGATACAATATTCTCTGGTCTGATGAAACCAAGATTGAACTCTTTGGCCTGAATGCCAAGTGTCACGTCTGGAGGAAACCTGGCACCATCCCTACGGTGAAGCATGGTGGTAGCAGCATCATGCTGTGGGGATGTTTTTCAGTGGCAGGGACTGGGAGACTAGTCAGGATCGAGGCAAAGATGAACGGAGCAAAGTACAGCGAGATCCTTGATGAAAACCTGCTCCAGAGTGCTCAGGACCTCAGACTTGGGCGAAGGTTCACCTTCCAACAGGACAACGACCCTAAGCACACAGCCAAGACAATGCAGGAGTGGCTTCGGGACAAGTCTCTGAATGTCCTTGAATGGCCCAGCCAGAGCCCGGACTTGAACCCGATCAAACATCTCTGGGGAGACCTGAAAATAGCTATGCAGCGACACTCCTCATCCAACCTGATAGAGCTTGAGAGGATCTGCAGAGAACAATGGGAGAAAATCTCCAAATATAGGTGTACCAAGCATGTATCGTCATACCCAAGAAGACTTGAGGCTGTAATCGCTGCCAAAGGTACTTTAACAAAGTACTAAGTAAAGGGTCTGAATACTTATGTAAATGTACATTTCAGATTTGTATTTTTAATAAATTAGCAAACATTTCTAAAAACCTGCTTTGTCATTATGGGGTATTGTGCGTAGAATGATGGGGAAAAAATTATTTATTCAATTTTAGAATAAGGTTGCAACGTAACAAAATGTGGAAAAAAACAAGGGGTCTGAATACTTTCCGAAGGCACTGTATAGTACCCCCTACTGTGTGAAGGACTGTAAACCTCCCAGTTCAACTGAATGACCAGATTCACCCACCTGAAGCAAGCTTGCAGACACCCCTGTGTTGTTGGTCAGGAGCTTGTCCAGGGGCCAACCCCTGAAAACCTCAATATTTCGCAGGAAGTCAAGGAATTCTAGCCCATTGCTAACTTCAACATTCACAAATGTGCCTTTGAAGTCCTTCAGAATGAGGTGAAAACAAAAAGTGTTCAGAAATCCCACTATGCCCTCAGACGAACAAAGCAAAGCGTCAATACAGGCAAAGCGTCAATACAGGACTAAGATTGAATCCTACAACACCGGCTCTGACACTCATCGGATGTGGCAGGGCTTGCAAACTATTACGGATTACAAAGGGAAACCAAGCCGATGTGAGCAAGATCTTTAAACAGGTCAACATGGCCGCGGGGCCAGACGGATTACCAGGACGTGTACTCAGAGCATGCGCAGACAAACAGGCAAGTGTCCTCACTGACATTTTCAACCTCTCCCTGACCGAGTCTGTAATACCTACATGTTTCAAGCAGACCACCATAGTTCCTGTGTCCAAGAAAACCTGCCTAAATGTCTACCACTCCGTAGCACTCACGTCAGTAGCCATGAAGTGCTTTGAAAGGCTTTGAAAGGCTGGTCATGGCTCACATCATTCTGGAAACCCTAGACCCACTCCAATTCGCATACCGCTCCAACAGATCCACAGATGACGCAGTCTCAAACACACTCCACACTGCCCTTTCCCACCTGGACAAAAGGAACACCTTTGTGAGAATGCTGTTTATTGACTACAGCTCAGCGTTCAACACCATAGCGCCCACAAAGCTCATCACTAAGCTAAGGACCCTGGGACTAAACACCTCCGTCTGCAACTGGATCCTGGACTTCCTGACGGGCCACCCCCAGGTGGTAAGGGTAGGCAATAACACATCTGCCACGGTGATCCTCAACACGGGGACCCCTCAATGGTGCGTGCTTAGTCAGCTCCTGTACTCCCTGTTCACCCATGACTGCGTGGCCAAGCACGACTCCAACACCATCATTAAGTTTGCTGACGACACAAAGGTGGTAGGCCTGATCACCGACAACGATGAGACAGCCTACAGGGAGGAGGTCAGAGACCTGGCAGTGTGGTGCCAGGACAACAACCTCTCCCTCAACGTGAGAAAGACAAAGGAGATGATCGTGGACTACAGGGAAAGGAGGGCAGAACACACCCCCATTCACATCGACGGGCCTGTAGTGGAGCGGGTCGAGAGTTTAAAGTTCCTTGGTGTCCACATCACCAACAAACTATCATGGTCCAAACACACCAAGAAAGTTGTGAAGAGGGCACGACAACGCCTTTTCCCCCTCTGGAGACTGAAAAGATTTGGCATGGGTCCCCAGATCCTCAAAGAGTTATACAGCTGCACCATTGAGAGCATCCTGACCGGTTGCATCACCGCCTGGTATGGCAACTGCTCAGCATCCGACCATAATGCGCTACAGAGGGTGGTGTGTACAGCCCAGTACATCACTGGGGCCAAGCTTCCTGTCATCCAGGACCTATATACTAGGCGGTGTCAGAGTCATAGACTGTTCTCTCTGCTACCGCACGGCAAGTGGTACCATGTGGTGTGTGTGTGTGGTGTGTGGTGTGTGTGTGGTGTGTATGTGTTGTGTGTGGTGTGTGTGGTGTGTATGTGGTGTGTGTGGAGTGTGGTGTGTGTGTGTGGTGTGTGGTGTGTGTGATGTGTGTGGTGTGTATGTGGTGTGTGTGGTGTGTGTGATGTGTATGTGGTGTGTGTGGTGTGTGTGGTGTGTGTGTGTGGTGTGTGTGATGTGTGTGGTGTGTGGTGTGTGTGTGGTGTGGTGTGTGTGTGTGGTGTGTATGGTGTGTAGTGGGTGGTGTGTATGTGGTGTGTGTGTGTGTGTGTGTGGTTTGTGTGTGGTGTGTGGTGTGTATGAGGTGAGTGTGTGGTGTGTGTGTGTGTGGTTTGTGTGTGGTGTCTGTGTGTGTGGGTGGTGTGTATGTGGTGTGTGTGTGTGTGTGTGTGTGGTTTGTGTGTGGTGTGTGTGTGTGTGTGTGTATGTGGTGTGTGTGTGTGTGTGGTTTGTGTGTGTATGTGGTGCGTGTGTGTGTGTGGTGTGTGTGTGTGTGTTACTGCTACATCAGAGACATCTGGAACAACAGACTCACCTCGTTTAAAAAACACATCTGCCTTCCCGCTTCAACGATTTCCAGACAGACAGCAGCAGTTCTAGCTCTCTACCTCCCTCCTTGTCTATCACTACCACTCCTCCTATCTACTCTCTCACACATCCACCTGCTCACATACTGACACGGTCATTCAGGACAGAAGCCAGCTCAGTGTATCATATCTCAGGTCCAATACTGGAGATAGCTGCCAGCTCCAACCAGGCTGGGCCCAAACTGATGGAGAAAGGGAGGTATGGATGGAGAGAGGTATGGATGGATGGAGAGAGGTATGGATGGATGCAGGGGGCGCATTGAGGTGCAACGAGGCACAGCCAGGGGCGGAACGGCCTGAACGTGGGCAGTGAGGCGTGAATGTGTTAATCTGGAAATCCTGGTCAGAAAACACAGATTAGAGAGAGCTGTCTGATATCAAGCAGTCCAACCCTACAGAGACCATGGCTGTGTGTACCAACCAGAAGCAACTTCACACAGGTCTGATGCACTGCAATACCAAGGTGTTAAAAAAAGTGTTTGAGAAAGTGTGTGTATGCCGGGTGGTACTGTAGTGATACTTGCGTGTACATTTTGATCATGTTACAGACAAACTGCACAGCGAGAACCGCTCTGCGAAACTTTTGAAGTCTCTGTGGATGGAGACACACACACTCGATAGAGCAGACAGTATCAGTGAGACATTGGTTCGCATTGATATGAGTGATATTTGGAGTGAGGCTGTCTGATTGGTGTGAGACTGAGGGAATAGCACAGGGCTAGCAGGCTGTTAAGAGAACAGAATAGAGTAGAGCTAGCAGGCTGTTAAGAGAACAGAACAGAGTAGAGCTAGCAGGCTGTTAAGAGAACAGAACAGAGTAGAGCTAGCAGGCTGTTAAGAGAACAGAACAGAGTAGAGCTAGCAGGCTGTTAAGAGAACAGAACAGAGTAGAGCTAGCAGGCTGTTAAGAGAACAGAACAGAGTAGAGCTAGCAAGCTGTTAAGAGAACAGAACAGAGTAGAGCTAGCATGCTGTTAAGAGAACAGAACAGAACAGAGTAGAGCTAGCAAGCTGTTAAGAGAACATAACAGAGTAGAGCTAGCAGGCTGTTAAGAGAACAGAGTGGAGCAGAGTAGAGCTAGCAGGCTGTTAAGAGAACAGAGTGGAGCAGAGTAGAGCTAGCAGGCTGTTAAGGGAACAGAACAGAGTAGAGCTAGCAGGCTGTTAAGAGAACAGAACAGAGTAGAGCTAGCAGGCTGTTAAGAGAACAGAACAGAGTAGAGCTAGCAGGCTGTTAAGAGAACAGAGTGGAGCAGAGTAGAGCTAGCAGGCTGTTAAGAGAACAGAACAGAGTAGAGCTAGAATGCTGTTAAGAGAACAGAACAGAGTAGAGCTAGCAGGCTGTTAAGAGAACAGAGTGGAGCAGAGTAGAGCTAGCAGGCTGTTAAGAGAACAGAACAGAGTAGAGCTATAATAATAATAATAATAATAATAATATGCCATTTAGCAGACGCTTTTATCCAAAGCGACTTACAGTCATGCGTGCATACATTTTTGTGTATGGGTGGTCCCGGGGATCGAACCCACTATCTTGGCGTTACAAGCGCCGTGCTCTACCAGCTGAGCTACAGAGGACCACCATTTGTCAGGCACTTACACATTTTTTTTCAAAAATTCAGGAGAGAACCTTAATTCCATTTTTTTGGGGTTCAATAAATGACTTAAATGAATTATTCCACACATCATAAAATGCCTTGCACATAAACAAATGATATCAAAGAAGCTTAGTACCTTTCTATACATTAAAAACATACAAAACAGGACCTTGAAAATAAGTTAACAGGTCTCTGAAACAATCCTTCTAGAATACAAAAAGATTTGTTGTGATCAGTGCATGTCTTAAGCATGTATTCAAAGCACTATTCGACGAAGGTCTACAAAGAAAGGTTTCTCCCACTCTGATTGGAAAAGCTCAGGTTGCAATAGAATCAGAAGATAGGATTGGATGATTGATAGGCAAATGGAGCAGTAATATTCAGACATCTTTGATAGGAGTACAAAACTGTTCATGGGGTGGCCTTTGTAAAATAGCTAGCCTATAATGCTACAGAGCTAGCAGGCTGTTAAGAGAACAGAACAGAGTAGAGCTAGCAAGCTGTTAAGAGAACAGAACAGAGTAGAGCTAGCAGGCTGTTAAGAGAACAGAACAGAGTAGAGCTAGCAGGCTGTTAAGAGAACAGAACAGAGTAGAGCTAGCAGGCTGTTAAGAGAACAGAGTGGAGCAGAGTAGAGCTAGCAGGCTGTTAAGAGAACAGAACAGAGTAGAGCTAGCATGCTGTTAAGAGAACAGAACAGAGTAGAGCTAGCAGGCTGTTAAGAGAACAGAGTGGAGCAGAGTAGAGCTAGCAGGCTGTTAAGAGAACAGAACAGAGTAGGGCAGAGCACGGCGCTTGTAACGCCAAGGTAGTGGGTTCAATCCCCGGGACCACCCATACAAAAAAATGTATGCACGCATGACTGTAAGTCGCTTTGGATAAAAGCGTCTGCTAAATGGCATATTATTATTATATTATAGCCGGACCAATGGGAGGAGGCAGCCAAGCCTGACCTTGGAACAGCTTCAAATCTGATCCTGGTCCAGCAGTAGAACCACACACACCGCACAAAAACACATGCAGGTAGATGGTGATTTTCCTCTGACCTCAATGCCTCAATAAAACTAAGCACTGACAGATCCTAAGTGACACCAAATACATTGACCAGAAAAAACAGCATGCTAATTGGTTTGAACGCACTACTACACGTAACATCATCGAGGTAAATGGCAATCTAAACGCAGTTTAATGTGTCACCAAGCTTTTCCTTGGGGATGTAGGTAGTGATGGTGCAACAGACCTAGGCTAGGATAGCTCGGTGGGAAAGTTTCCCCAGATCTAGGGCCGACTATGGCCAAATTAAACGCTCCCCTTCCAAAATTCACAAGATGCCAGGTGCACCCCCGTGAAATCGTGATTCATCAAAATCAATGATGCAAAAACCAGTGCACCTCGCTGAAGTGTTCTTCATAACCCTCACACATCCCAGGTGGAGACTACCACAGAAGACGGTAAGAACCAATAATCAATATAAACTATAAAACATGTCAATGTTAAACTCTACGGGATCGGTGTCCCGTATACGGGACGGTTGAGCTAACGGACTGTTGTAAGTAACAGCAAAATTTCCAGGACACAGACATGTCTTATATGGGCAGAAAGCTTAAAAACTTACTGTTAATCTAACTGCACTGTCCAATTTACAGTAGCTATTACAGTGAAAAAATACCATGCTATTGTTTGAGGAGAGTGCACAACAACAAAAAACGTATCACGGCAACTGGTTTGATACATTCACCTCTGAAGGTAAATAATGTACTTACATTCAGTAATTTTGCTCTGATTTGTCATCCTAAGGGTCCCAGAGATAAACTATAGCATAGTTTTGTTTGATAAAATCAATTTTTACATTCAAACAGTTTCAACCCCTGCTGTCTCTGGCTCCACACCCACCCCGCCCGGCCATCTAGATGTGTGAAAGCTGGTGTATAAGCTAATGATCCAACATTTATGACATTCCTGGGAGTGTTTAAACTTACATTTTGTATTACCATATCATTTTTGTATGTTCTCTATAGTTATGTACTTGAAAATGTATGAAATGACCAATTCGGCACATTTGGGCAGACTTCGTACATTTTACATTTACATTTTAGTCATTTAGCAGACGCTCTTATCCAGAGCGACTTACAGTTAGTGAGTGCAAACATTTTTCATACAAAACAGTACAGTATTGCAATGCTTCACTGGATCAATCTGAAACTTTACACACACACTGCTGCCGTCTAGTGGCCAAAATCTAAATTGCGCCTAAACTGCAATATTATAATGTGGCCTTTCTCTTGCATTTCAAATATGAAAAAAAATAACAAATGGAAAATTCATGTTTTTTTGTTTGTATTATATTTTACCAGATCTAATGTGTTATATTCTCCTACATTAATTTCACATTTTCACAAACTTCAAAGTGTTTCCTTTCAAATAGTATCAAGAATATGCATATCCTTGCTTCATGTCCTGAGCTACAGGCAGTTAGATTTGGGTATGTCGTTTAGGCAAAAATTGAAAAAAAGGGTCAGATCCTGAAGAGGTTAAAGCATGTATTAGGCCATATTTTGTTGACAATCTTACCTTAGAAATTGTGGTCCATTTTGTCAGAACATATCAAAGGTTTCATGCAGCAGTGTCGACCAAATGAGTGTAATTTGTTGCTGGTTAAATAGTTAACATAGTCATGAACAATATTCCAGCAGGCCAAGGCTACTTTATGGCTGGCTCGAGCAAGGCTTATGAGTGGAGCGCCTGGCAACAGTTTCTCATTGAGGTGTGACCGCAAATACATACAGTTGAAGTCGGAAGTTTACATACACTTAGGTGTGAGTCATTAAAACTCGTTTTTCAACCACTCCACAAATTTCTTGTTAACAAACTATAGTTTTGACAAGTCAGTTAGGACATCTACTTTGTGCATGACACAAGTAATTTTTCCAACAATTGTTTACAGACAGATTATTTCACTTAGAATTCACTGTATCACAATTCCAGTGGGTCAGAAGTTTACATACACTAAGTTGACTGTGCCTTTAAACAGCTTGGAATATTCCAGATAATGATGTCATGGCTTTGGAAGCTTCTGATAGGCTAATTGACATCAATTGAGTCAATTGGAGGTGTACCTGTGGATGTATTTCAAGGCCTACTTTCAAACTCAGTGCCTCTTTGCTTGACATCATGGGAAAATCAAAAGAAATCAGCCAAGACCTCAGAGCATCCTTGGGAGCAATTTCAAACTTCTGAAGGTACCACGTTCACCTGTACAAACAATAGTACGCAAGTATAAACACCATGGGACCACGCAGCCGTCATACTGCTCAGGAAGGATACGCGTTCTGTCTCCTAGAGATGAACGTACTTTGGTGCTAAAAGTGCAAATTAATCCCAGAACAACAGCAAAGGACCTTGTGAAGATGTTGGAGGAAACAGGTACAAAATTATCTATATCTATATCCAAAAAAGCCAGACTACGGTTTGCAACTGCACATGGGGACAAAGATCGTACTTTTTGGAGAAATGTCCTCTGGTCTGATGAAACAAAAATAGAACTGTTTGGCCATAATGACCATCGTTATGTTTGGAGGAAAAAGGGGTTGCTTGCAAGCCGAAGAACACCATCCCAACCGTGAAGCACGGGGTGGCAGCATCATGCTGTGGGGGTGCTTTGCTGCAGGAGGGACTGGTGCACTTCACACAATAGATTGCATCATGAGGAAGGAAAACTATGTGGATATATTGATGCAACATCTCAAGACATCAGTCAGGAAGTTAAAGCTTGGTCGCAAATGGGTCTTCTAAATGGCCAATGACCCCAAGCATACTTCCAAAGTTGTGGCAAAATGGCTTAAGGACAACAAAGTCAAGGTATTGGAGTGGCCATCACAAAGCCCTGACCTCAATCCTATAGAAAATGTGTGGGCAGAACTGAAAAAGCGTGTGCGAGCAAGGAGGCCTATAAACCTGACTCAGTTACACCAGCTCTGTCAGGAGGAATGGGCCAAAATTCTCCCAACTTATTGTGGGAAGCTTGTGGAAGGCTACCCGAAACATTTGACCCAAGTTAAACAATTTAAAGGCAATGCTACCAAATACTAATAGAGTGTATGTAAACTTCTGACCCACTGGGAATATGATGAAAGAAATAAAAGCTGAAATAAATCATTCTCTTTACAATTATTTTGACATTTCACATTCTTAAAATAAAGTGTTGATCCTAACTGACCTAAGACAGGGAATTTTGATTAAATGTCAGGAATTGTGAAAAACTGAGTTTAAATGTATTTAGCTAAGGTGTATGTAAACTTCCGACTTCAACTGTACACTACCAGTCAAAGGTTTGGACACACCTACTCATTCAAGGGTTTTTCTTTATTTTTAATATTTTCTACATTGTAGAATAATAGTGAAGACATCAAAACTATGAAATAACACACATGGAATCATGTAGTAACCAAAAAAGTGTTAAACAAATCAAAATATATTTTCTATTTGAGATTCTACAAATAGCCACCCTTTGCCTTGATGACAGCTTTACGCACTCTTGGCATTCCCTCAACCAGCTTCATGAGGTCGTCACCTGGAATGCATTTCAATAAACAGGTGTGCCTTCTTAAAAGTAAATTTGTGGAATTTCTTTCCTTCTTAATGAGTTTGAGCCAATCAGTTGTGTTGTGACAAGGTAGGGGTGTATACAGAAGATAGCCCTATTTGATAAAAGACCAAGTCCATATTATGGCAAGAACAGCTCAAATAATCAAAGAGAAACGACAGTCCATCATTACTTTAAGACATGAAGGTCAGTCAATACGGAACATTTCAAGAACTTTGAGAGTTTCTTCAAGTGCAGTCGCAAAAACCATCAAGTGCTATGATGAAACTGGCTCTCATGAGGACCGCCACAGGATTGGAAGACCCAGAGTTACCTCTGCTGCAGAGGATAGGTTCATTAGAGTTACCAGTCTCAGAAATTGCAGCCCAAATGCTTCACAGAATTCAAGTTACAGACACATCTCAACATCAACTGTTCAGAGGGGGACTGTGTGAATCAGGCCTTCATGGTCAAAATTCTGCAAAGAAACCACTACTAAAGGACACCAATAATAAGAAGAGACCTGCTTGAGCCAAGAAACACGAGCAATGGACATTAGACCAGTGGAAATGTGTCCTTTGGTCTGGAGTCCAAATTGGAGATTTTTGGTTCCAACCGCCGTGTCTTTATGAGATGCGGTGTGGGTGAACGGATGGTCTCCGCATATGTATTTCCCACCATAAAGCATGGAGGAGGAGGTGTTATGGTGTGGGGGTGCTTTGCTGGTGACACTGTCTGTGATTTATTTAGAATTCAAGGCACACTTAACCAGCATGGCTACCACTGCATTCTGCAGCGATACGCCATCCCATCAGGTTTGGGCTTAGTGGGACTATCATTTGTTTTTCAACAGGACAATGACCCAACACACCTCCAGGCTGTGTAAGGGCTATTTGACCAAGAAGGAGAGTGATGGAGTGCTGCATCAGATGACCTGGCCTCCACAATCCCCCGACCTCAACCCAATTGAGATGGTTTGGGATGAGTCGGACGCCAGAGTGAAGGAAAAGCAGCCAACAAGTGCTCAGCATATGTGGGAACTCCTTCAAGACTGTTGGAAAAGCATTCCAGGTGAAGCTGGTTGAGAGAATGCCAAGAGTGTGCAAAGCTGTCATCAAGGCAAAGGGTGCCTACTTGAAGAATCTCAAATATAAAATATATTTTGATTTGTTTAACACTTTTTTAGTTACTACATGATTCCGTATGTGTTATTTCATAGTTTTGATGTCTTCACTATTATTCTACAATGTAGAAAATAGTAAAAATAAAAAATAAAACCTTGAATGAGTAGGTGTGTCCAAACTTTGACTGGTACTGTATATATTCCCCCTAAATGCCAAATAGGCTATTTGTCAAATACTGCTGTGTGTGTGTGATAGATGCGAGGCAGATTTTGATTGATTAAACATTTCCTCTTATGCCATTCCTGCACCACAATATTTGGTGATTAGGCCTGCCTGCTGCCATGCATTCTCTCTCTCACACACACACACACACACACACACACACACACACACACAGAAATAATCTGTTATAAATCTACTCAAACAATTTGCATAAGCAGTCCTCCATAGGAATGAATGGAATTCTACAGTATTTCAATTAAATGTTTCAAGTACATAACTACATATATTTAAGTATGTATTTGTTGTAGTGGGGACAGTCCCATTAGTACTCTCTTAAAACAATACTTCAAGGAATACATTTTAATATATTTTTTTAAAGTATGCATTAAATATACTTGTCAAAAACGAATGTAGACATGAATAAATGAATTTCTATAGCTTACAAAACTTTTTTTACAATGGAGGAGGAGCACCAAAAAGGCGATGCGATGGCTTTAATACAATGCCCCCTGCCAGTCATCCAGTGTTTATACACATCTAGTCTCCATCATGTACAGTGCTTTCGGAAAGTATTCAGACCCCTTGACTTTTTCCGCATTTTATTATATTACAGCCTTATTCTAAAATGGATGAAGTTGTTTTTTTTCCTCATCAATCTACACACAATACCCCATAATGACAAAGCAAAAACAGAAAATGTTGCACATACAAAAAAAGAACCCCGGAAATATTACATTTACATGTATTCAGTCCCTTTACTCAGTACTTTGTTGAAGCAAGTTTGGCAACGATTACAACCTTGAGTCTTCTTGGGTATGATGCTACATGCTTAGCACACCTGTATTTGGGGAGTTCATTCCATTCTTCTCTGAAGATCCTCTCAAGCTCTGTCAGGTTGGATGGGGAGCGTCGCTGCACAGCTATTTTCAGGTATCTCCAGAGATGTTCGATCGGGTTCAAGTCCAGGCTCTGGCTGGTCCACTCAAGGACATTCAGAGACTTGTCCCGAAGCCACTCCTGCGTTGTCTTGGCTGTGTACTTAGGGTCGTTGTCCTGTTGGAAGGTGAACCTTCGCCCCAGTCTGAGGTCCTGAGCGCTCTGGAGTAGGTTTTCATCAAGAATCTCTCTGTACTTTGCTCTGTTCATCTTTCCCTCGATCCTGACTAGTCTCCCAGTCCCTGCCGCTGAAAAACATCCCAACAGCATGATTGGGGCGGCAGGTAGCTTAGTGGTTAAGAGCGTAGTGCCAGTACCTGAAAGGTCGCTGGTTCTAATCCCCGAGCCGACTAGTTGAAAAATCTGTTGATGTACCCTTGAGCAAGGCACTTCACCCTAATTGCTCCTGTAAGTCGCTCTGGATAAGAGCGTCTGCTAAATGACTAAAATGTAAATGTAAATGTAATGATTCTACCACCACCATGACTCACCGTAGGGATGGTGCCAGGTTTCCTCCAGACGTGACGCTTGGCAATCAGGCCAAAGAGTTCAATCTTGGTTTCATCAGACCAGATAATCTTGTTTCTCATGGTCTGAGAGTACTTTAGGTGCCTTTTGGAAAACTCCAAGTGGGCTGTCAATCAAGTTGTAGAAACATCTCAAGGATGATCAAGGGAAACAGGATGCACCTTAACTCAATTTCGAGTCTCATAGCAAAGGGTCTGTATACTTATATAAATAAGGTATTTCTGTTTTTGAATGTTCTAAAAACCTGTTTTCTCTTTGTCATTATGGGGTATTGTGTGTAGATTGATGTGGATTATCATTTTTTAAATCCATTTTAGAATAAGGCTGTAACGTAACAAAATGTGGAAGGGAAGGGGTCTGAACACTTTCCGAAGGCACTGTATTTGTCATTAAGCAAAGCTGAGCGGAAAATGATAAGGACAAGGCTGCCACCTGTCTTCTGATCTGCAAACTACAGCCTGTACAGCAACTCATACCCAATATCAAACTCAATTATGTTCTGCTGCTCAGGTTAAATTGTTTTATCATACAAAAGTCGGAACAGAAACAAAATTAAGAACCATTTATAATATATCACCCTTTTATTTGACCATTTCAATTTTAAATCTGTGCTTATCGAGTAAGTGGCAACATCACTGCTCACAACAATGAGGAAACGTACATACCAGACCATTTGTGAAATAAGGACTCAAATCACAAAATCTCTACGTACAAAATCTACATTTCCATTTTACGATAATTTCTTTACAATTCATTTATATATATATTCACACTGAAGTGCAGTATGAATTAAAAGCACACTTTAATTTAAAGAGACTAATAATTTGGTTTTCTAAGAAATTAAATATTTTAATGTGATTCCCATCTCTGAGAATCAAGCTCCATTCCTCCGTCTTGGTAACTGAATATTTCTCTACAGTGGCCTACTGAATGTCTTTCAGTTACTGAATTACCTTTAGTAACTGAATCTCTCTCAGTTACTGAATTACCTTTAGTAACTGAATCTCTCTCAGTTACTGAATTACCTTTAGTAACTGAATCTCTCTCAGTTACTAACCTAAAAGGATGAGGAAATTCTAGGAACTATCTGCATGAGAGTTTATGTATAAATCTATTATTACAGAATGTTAGAAGCTCTGGCTCTCTTTAGGTGGCATCCAAAGAGCTGAGAAGTGCTCTTAAGGTAAACATTCTGTAACGGTATTTCTGTTATTACATCTTGACGAAAACCCATTTCCCTTAAATGTCTACCAGAGGAGGCTGGTGGGAGGGGCTATAGGAGAATGGGCTCATTCTAATGGCTGGAATTGAATCAATGCAACAGAGTCAAACGCGTTGTTTCCATTTGTTTGATGTGTTTGGTACCATTCCATTGATTCCATTCCAGCCATTTAGCTCCGACACACACTCTTACCACACCAGACATGCCACCAGGGGTATTTTCACAGTCCCCAGGTCCAGAACAAGTTCAGTATTATACATAGCCATGAGTGCATGGAACTCCCTTCCATCTTATATAGCGCAAGTGAACAGCAAACCTGGTTTTGAAAAAACAAATAAAGCAACACCTCACGACACAACGCCTCTCCCCTATGTGTCCTACTTGTTGTGTGTATGTACTGTATGTGTAACTGATAGATGCACACACACACTACATGTTAATGTTTTTAAATGTATGTAAATTGTAAAGTATTTTGTCTTTTTCGTTATATGTCGGACCCCAGTAAGACTAGCTGTTGCCATTGGCGTTGGCTAATGGGAATCCTAATAAATCAAATCAAAATTACAACGAGCCCATCCTCCTATAGCTCCTCCCACCAGCCTCCTCTGATGTCTACATGTTTACCATACCATCGCGTATTTTATTCACCTCCAAATTGAGCCACCTTGTCTCTGAGTAAAGTTTAGATCAACTCAGAGAAATGAGACCTGAGATATTTCAGTAAAATGGAGGTACTGCTTGTCTTTTGGTGTTAGCAGACAGACATACACATAGACCTACTGTACTTACCCAACCCCAATCAGTTTAATCAATAGTACCAAGTATGTCCCATTCAAACCATAGTACACCCCAAGGGTTCCAATTCTAAACCTCAGTGTGTGACAAGATCAAGGGCAGAGATTAGATGAGAGGGTTTAGGAGATGCTACTTCCAATCCAACCGGTCAAGGCAGGACAGTCACCCCAGTTGCGCTCTCCCTCTCCTTCCTACTCTTCCTCCTCCAACTCCATCCCCTCTACCCACACAGGTCCAGTATCGTTGGGTAGAAACACTAGAGCTTATCCTAGTGCCACCAAAGTCAGCTAACTGGCCCTGTGCACTGCAGCCAGCCAGAGTAAGCATAATGTGCAGCGAAATGTCCTCACTGTACAGACAAAACATAGCCATTGGCTGTTCATCTTAAAAAGACCCCAGTACTCAGCACCAATGAGCTCCTGTGGATTGTCCCATTAGTCCATGTTGAAAGAGCCCCACCTCAAGGCATGTTTCTGTCACTTCTAGTTGCAGTGAGTTTAGACAGGGCACTTTGGGGGAGGTCATTTTGGTTCTGAGCATTAGGGTTTCTGGGTCCACTCCTGGCTGTCCTACTGTGTCGGGTCTCCCTCACCCTCACCAGCCCAGTCATGGCTGCTTTGTTTGGGCTGACCTTGGCTGGACCAGGCTGACGCTGTGAGGCGGCCAGTTTGGCAGCCTGTCTCTGCCTGGTGGCAAGCTCAGGGAACTGCTTGGTGTAGAGAGTGTCTGTGTACTGCAGCTCTGGAGTGATCAGGTTCTGACAGCGTGTTTTGGTGGGCCCGTCCAGCCCAGGGTTCAGGTTGTAGCCCTGGATGATGGCTTCCCCGTACTGGAAGGGCTTCAGTCCCGCGTCATGCACCTGCGACGGGTCCACCGCACCACCATCCTTCAGGCAGGTTTTGGCTAGTTCGGCACGTCGCTCCTGCAACCGAATCACCTCCCGCCTCATCTCCTCACGCCCCACCATAGTGTCCACCCGTCGCCAGAAGGTTGCGTTAAAGTGCAGGTAGAGCCGCCAGTCAAGGGCGTTCCAGGCTCTGATTTTGTCGGCGGTGTGCAGGGAGAGCATGTTCCGTGCGCGCTCGCTCCGGCTGTTCAACTTAAAGGAGACGACGTCGTCCAGAGACCAGCAGAGGGCGCGCTTGAGCAGGATCATGGATTCGTCAAAGTACTCTGAGATGAGGATGAGGTGGAAGTCCTGCTCGATGGCGCCAATGGCTGTGGCGGCCCGCGTCTCCAGGTCTCCGGGCGTCTCTGTGGCGACGTTGTTGTCGAAGCCAAAGTCAAAGGTCAGGATGTTACGGGCGTAGTGGTTGTTGGGCAGGGACGTGTTGTAACCACGCCAACCGTTGTCAAGGAAGTCATCCAGGCTGCGGGCCTTGTGGAAGGCGGGGATGCTCTTGTAGTAGATGAAGATGGACTCCATCATGGCAACGGGGTTCTTCAGAATGGAGAAGTAGAATGTGTCCTGGGGCATCACCTTCCTCACCTGAGACACAACAGGAAAATACCAAAACAAGAACAAAATGTGTTAGTGATGCCTTGGTCACCATTTAACAATTATTGGTTAAAAAATCCTATCCTAAGATAGTAGTAAAATACAACTTGTGTTAGTCTGAACCTCGATATTATCTATGATGCAGTGGAGGCTGCTGAGGGGAGGACGACTCATAATAATGGCCGGAACGGAGCAAATGGAATGGCATCAAACACATGGAAACCATGTGTTTGATGTACTGTATCTGATACCATTCCACTAATTCCGCTCCAGCCATTATCACGAGCCTTCCTCCCCAATTAAGGTGCCACCAACCTCCTGTGCTATGATGATAGAACTCACCTCTGGTGGTCTGAACCTCATGTGGTTGCACATGATGTGGAACTCTTTGACACTGCGGCTCCTCACTCCTTCCACAAAGTGTGAGGCGAAGAAGAAGGGATAAAACAGCTGGCTGTGCTTGTTCAGCGGAAGGGCGAAGGTCAGATTGCGGCTGTCGCCATAGCGATACAAGATGTTCAGGATGGTGCTGCTGGCCGTTTTGTGCGTCTTGAGAAAGACGATGTGGTTCTTTGGCCGACAGGTGGCGGTGGCGAACTCTGGTTTCACCTCGCTTATCACCCCGGTAACTACAGAGTTGGTGCCTAGAAGGGAAGGGCTGTTTCTACTCTTCAGCTGATTGGTTGAGGGGAGCTGGAGAGGTTTGTGAGGCAGGGTGGATACCACTTTGATAGCTGGGTGGCCCAGCTGGAGAACCACAGACCCAGGAACCCCCAAACGCAACTCATCATCACCCAGTGTGACTTTGGGCAGGGCTGCCTTGACTGCTGAAACTTTACCCCTTGCCTCTTTCCTAGTGTCTTTGACCTTATTGAAAGTGTTTGAGAGCTTTAAATGTTGGTGATCTCTGCCATGTTGATGTTCTGCTACCTTCTGGTTCCCTTTGGCCGGTTGTTTAGGAGCTCCTTCCTCCTGTGACCTCACTTCCTCTTCTACGACAGGGGCATGCGAAGAGCGCAAGCGTTCCCAGTCCCTCTGCTCCGTCGGGTGCGTTCTCTGAATCTCGATGGTAAACCGCACATTCAGGAGCTTCTCACTCAACATCTTATCGTTCCTGAAACCAAACAGAGTGTTAGACTTCAGTTAGCCAATCACCGTCAGCCTGTTTCAAAACAAAACAATTATCCTGAACAGAGAAGTGGAATGTAAAAGCTTGTTAGTTTCACCAAAGATGAACTATTATATTGACAAGATAGCCGAGCGACCACTCTAACAATGGAAATACAGTACATGTCCTCAATGATTGAAGGCAGGCACGATCAGGTGGGACCATTCTAGCCAATGAGAGGGCAGATACGCGTGTGAACAACAGTCGTTTTTCTCAAAGTTTCCGGAATGCCACGTGCATCCACTAATATCAGCACATTTGTAACAGAATATACATTGCGAAACTTCTATTAGATCAAATAAGCCTCACGTAATTAGACATTCTCTCATAGACCTCCATACAAAAAAGAAAAATCCTCTCGCTTCGCCTCTTCCTCTCTGGTTTCACTGCCAGCAATATCAATCCAGGTAGAATGAAGATCTGATCTGATGGCTACAGATGTAGGGTCTTAATTTTAGCCAGTTTTCTACAGCAGGAAAATTATCCTGTAGCAACAGGAAATGTGAATTATTAAGTGGATTATAATTAATGGATTTTTGTAGGGGTTGATACATTTTTCATAAGGGTAAATCAAGTCTAAAATGTTGAAAACTAAATATCAAACTTCAGAAGCCTTTTTAAACCTCAAATACACTACAAGTTTAGCATTTCCTGCATTGCGGGAAAGTTCTCCTGCAACAGGGAGATCAAATAAAGATCCTACCTCTGTATGTACAGTTGCACCAGACTCACCTGGACTGCCAGACGACTCCTAGGATCTGGATGGCCACACAGAGCACAGTGAGGGCCATGAGGAGCGTCCATAGATAGTGTAGGTGGCTGCACAGCACTGCCTTCAGCCACCTGCAGTGGGGAAGACCAACCACAGGAACCACATTAGAGTCTGCAGCAGCATCAGGTACAGAAATACTACAGACAACGGGATTGATTCTATGGCTATAAACTCATTTAGAGAATCTCAGGAATATTCTGTGTCTAACTCGATTCTAATCTCATTCTCTAAAGCTCGTTCATCTTAAAATCTAATTTTCAAATCATAACCATGAAACCTTTGTATTAAAATGAGTACTGATCTATGCTAGACTACAGAAATTATCTCTGTACTGTTGAATGTGTTTTTCTTGAGGCTTAGTGGCCATGATTAGGATGACTGCAGCACATGTGTTTATATGCACATGGTGTGTGTGAGAGGGAAGCGAGAACCTCAATGATTTACATTTACATTACATTTACGTCATTTAGCAGACGCTCTTATCCAGAGCGACTTACAAATAGGTGCATTCACCTTATAGCCAGTGGGATAACCACTTTACAATGGGTTTTTTTTTGGGGGGGGGGGGGGTAGAATGATTACTTTATCCTATCCCAGGTATTCCTTAAAGAGGTGGGGTTTCAAATGTCTCCGGAAGGTGGTGAGTGACTCCGCTGTCCTGGTGTCGTGAGGGAGCTTGTTCCACCATTGGGGTGCCAGAGCAGCGAACAGTTTTGACTGGGCTGAGCGGGAACTATGCTTCCGCAGAGGTAGGGGAGCCAGCAGGCCAGAGGTGGATGAACGCAGTGCCCTCGTTTGGGTGTAGGGACTGATCAGAGCCTGAAGGTACGGAGGTGCCGTTCCCCTCACAGCTCCGTAGGCAAGCACCATGGTCTTGTAGCAGATGCGAGCTTCAACTGGAAGCCAGTGGCGTGTGCGGAGGAGCGGGGTGACGTGAGAGAACTTGGGAAGGTTGAACACCAGACGGGCTGCGGCATTCTGGATGAGTTGTAGGGGTTTAATGGCACAGGCAGGGAGCCCAGCCAACAGCGAGTTGCAGTAGTCCAGACGGGAGATGACAAGTGCCTGGATTAGGACCTGTGCCGCTTCCTGTGTAAGGCAGGGTCGTACTCTCCGAATGTTGTAGAGCATGAACCTACAGGATCGGGTCACCGCCTTGATGTTAGCGGAGAACGACAGGGTGTTGTCCAGGGTCACGCCAAGGCTCTTCGCACTCTGGGAGGAGGACACAACGGAGTTGTCAACCGTGATGGCGAGATCATGGAACGGGCAGTCCTTCCCCGGGAGGAAGAGCAGCTCCGTCTTGCCGAGGTTCAGCTTGAGGTGGTGATCCGTCATCCATACTGATATGTCTGCCAGACATGCAGAGATGCGATTCGCCACCTGGTTATCAGAAGGGGGAAAGGAGAAGATTAGTTGTGTGTCGTCAGCGTAGCAATGATAGGAGAGGCCATGTGAGGATATGACAGAGCCAAGTGACTTGGTGTATAGCGAGAATAGGAGAGGGCCTAGAACTGAGCCATGGGGGACACCAGTGGTGAGAGCACGTGGTGCGGAGACAGCTTCTCGCCACGCCACTTGGTAGGAGCGACCGGTCAGGTAGGACGCAATCCAAGAGTGGGCCGCAACGGAGATGCCCAGCTCGGAGAGGGTGGAGAGGAGGATCTGATGGTTCACAGTATCAAAGGCAGCAGACAGGTCTAGAAGGACAAGAGCAGAGGAGAGAGAGTTAGCTTTAGCAGTGCGGAGAGCCTCTGTGACACAGAGAAGAGCAGTCTCAGTTGAATGACCAGTCTTGAAACCTGACTGGTTTGGATCAAGAAGGTCATTCTGAGAGAGATAGCAAGAGTGTTGGCTAAAGACGGCACGCTCAATAGTTTTGGAGAGAAAAGAAAGAAGGGATACTGGTCTGTAGTTGTTGACATCAGAGGGATCGAGTGTTGGTTTTTTGAGAAGGGGTGCAACTCTCGCTCTCTTGAAGACGGAAGGGACATAGCCAGCGGTCAAGGATGAGTTGATCAGCGATTTACAATACAATCCAACAGCATCTCACAGTGGAACAGTGATTCACAGAAACTCTTCCAATGTTTTCACTTATCAGGGGGCTACTCAATGTACTAAACATCCCTTGTGTTGAGTTAGTGTGTGTATTTGCATGATTTCCAGAGTGCATCTGATCTGTATTTTAAAACGTACCATCAAGTTCAGTGTGTGTGTGTGTGTGTGTACACCATAGAGGAAATGTCACTAAACCTGTTGGATTGAAATGCCTGTGGCATAGTGGTGCATTGTCCTTTCCCATCTGTTTGTGGGCTTCATGTTCTAATCAGAGGAATTAGCTGTTTGATTCGGCCCATTGAACTGGCGTTGGCTAAATCAGAAAAAGAAAAACAACAATCCTAAATACACCCTCTCGAACTCTGTGTGTGTGTGCATGTGTGTGTTACAACTACATAAGAGACATCTGGAACAACAGATTCACCTTGTGGTCCTCTGTAGCTCAGCTGGTAGAGCACGGCGCTTGTAACGCCAAGGTAGTGGGTTCGATCCCCGGGACCACCCATACACAAAAATGTATGCACGCATGACTGTAAGTCGCTTTGGATAAAAGCGTCTGCTAAATGGCTTATTATTATTAAAAACACATCTGCCATCCCGCCTGAATGATTGCCAGACAGACAGCAGCAGTTCTACCTCCCTCCCTCCCTCCCTACTTTCCTCCTTTCCTATATATCCCACTCCTCCTATCTTCTCTCTCACACATCCACCTGCTCACATACTGAGTGTGTGTGTGCACATGTGCGCACATGTTCTGTCTGTGTGTGTGTTGCGTGCGATGCGTCTGTGTGTGTGTCTGCCTGTGCATGTGAGCGTGTACATACGAGTATGTGCATGTGTGTCCCTGAGCACAGTCCATAAGTGCATGCTGCCGCTACACAGCCCTACATTCACCTCCAGCTGTTTGTCAGTGTAGTACATTAGTCTGGCCACCAGGGGGTTAAAGCATGACGCACACAGCACCAGAGGCAGCCAGCCATCACTGATGGGTCATCATCAAGACATGGGATGATGATGTCACTGTGAAGCTAGCGGATTGACTCAAACAGGCATGCCACCACCATGACTAAACAACACTACATATTACCCATGATCCTCTAGTTTAGTTGCCCCTCTGGAAGCAGCTAATGGACAAACTCTGATTGGCCCGTGTCACAAATGGAGGAAAGGCAAGGGAGACAAACATAAGAATACCAAGGAAAGTAGTTGCTAGGGACATTGCATAACATTCGCCCTTAATATACTACTATATACCTCCCTTTCTGTAGTGTTTTTTCATTGAGCTTTGTTGCAACTTGCTTGTGCATTGTTTCACTGACTAAATATGTCCCTGTTACTCCAGTGGTTGTGCTTTGAACATGGTTTGCATTTGTGTGGGAATCTGGTTTGCGTTTGATCCGTTTTGTGAGTGTACTTTCCCCTACACATGGATAATTCCCCTACGACACAAATAATGGAGTGAAACAATATGAAAGAGCTGGGTGTTTCAACCTTTCCACATTTTGTTGTATTACAGCCTGATTTTGAAATTGATTAAATTGAGACTTTTTGTCACTGGCCTACACACAACACCCCATAATGTCAAAGTGGGAATTACACTACCAGTCAAAAGTTTGGACACACCTACTCATTCAAGGGTTTTTCTTTATATTTAAATGTTTTTGTATTGTAGAATAATAGTGAAGACATCAAAACTATAAAATAACACAAACATGCATCCTGTTTGCAACAAGGCACTAAAGGGTATACTGCAAAAAATGTGGCAAAGCAATGAACTTTTTGTCCTGAATACAAAGTGTTATGTTTGGGGAAAATCCAATAAAACCCATGACTGAGTACCACTCTCCATATTTTCAAGCATAGTGGTGGCTGCATCATGTTATGGGTATGTTTGTAATCGTTAACAACTGGGAAGTTTTTCAGGATAAAAAAATTCACAGAATGGAGCTGAGAACAGGCAAAATCCTAGAGGAAAACCTGGTTCAGTCTGCTTTCCACCAGACACTGGGAGGTGAATTCACCTTCCATCAGGACACTAACCTTAAACACAAGGCCAAATCGACAGTTGCTTACCAAGAAGACAGTGAATGTTCCTGAGTGGCCGAGTTACAGTTTTGACTTAAATCTACTTGAAAATCTATGACAAGACCTGAAAATGGTTGTCTAGCAATGATCAACAACCAATTGAGCTTAAATACTTTTTTAAAGAATAATTGGCAAACGTTGCACAATCCAGGTATAGAAAGCTCTTAGGGTCCTTTTTCAGGACCCTGTCTTTCAAAGATAATTCGTAAAAATCAAAATAACTTCACAGATCTTCATTGTAAAGGGTTTAAACACTGAGGCATGAGGCCTGCAGATGTGGCTAGGGCAATACATTGCAATGTCCGTACTGTGAGACGCCTAAGACAGCACTACAGGGAGACAGGACGGACAGCTGATCGTCCTCGCAGTGGCAGACCACGTGTAACAACACCTGCACAGGATTGGTACATCAGAACATCACACCTGCGGGACAGGTACAGGAGGGCAACAACAACTGCCCGAGTTACACCAGGAATGCACAATCCCTCCATCAGTGCTCAGACTGTCCGCAATAGGCTGAGAGAGGCTGGACTGAGGCCTTGTAGGCCTGTTGTAAGGCAGGTCCTCACCAGACATCACCAGAAACAACGTCGCCTATGGGCACAAACCTGGCAAAAAGTGCTCTTCACAGACGAGTCGTAGTTTTGTTTCACCAGGGGTGATGGTCGGATTCACGTTTATCGTCAAAGGAATGAGCGTTACACCGAGGCCTGTACTCTGGAGCAGGATCGACTTGGAGGTGGAGGGTCCGTCATGGTCTGGGGCGGTGTGTCACAGCATCATCGGACTGAGCTTGTTGTCATTGCAGGCAATGTCAACGCTGTGCGTTACAGGGAAGACATCCTCCTCCCTCATGTGGTACCCTTCCTGCAGGCTCATCCTGATATGACCCTCCAGCATGACAATGTCACCAGCCATACTGCTCATTCTGCGCGTGATTTCCTGCAAGACAGGAATGTCAGTGTTCTGCCATGGCCAGCGAAGAGCTCGGATCTCAATCCCATTGAGCATGTCTGGGACCTGTTGGATTGGAGGGTGAGGGCTAGGGCCATTCCCCCCAGAAATGTCAGGGAACTTGCAGGTGCCTTGGTGGAAGAGTGGGGTAACATCTCACAGCAAGAACTGGCAAATCTGGTGCAGTAAATGAGGAGGAGATGCACTGCAGTACTAAATGCAGCTGGTGGCCACACCAGATACTGACTGTTACTTTTGATTTTGACCCCCCTTTGTTCAGGGACACATTATTCCATTTCTGTTAGTCACATGTCTGTGGAACTTGTTCAATTTATGTCTCAGTTGTTGAATCTTGTTATGTTCATACAAATATTTACACATGTTAAGTTTGCTGAAAATAAACGCAGTTGACAGTGAGAGGACGTTTCTTTTTTTGCTGAGTTTTACTTCAAAGTATTGACTCGGGATGTAAATACTTACAGTGAGGGAAAAAAGTATTTGATCCCCTGCTGATTTTGTACGTTTGCCCACTGACAAAAAAATTATCAGTCTATAATTTTAATGGTAGGTTTATTTGAACAGTGAGAGACAGAATAACAACAACAAAATCCAGAAAAACGCATGTCAAAAATGTTATAAATTGATTTGCATTTTAATGAGGGAAATAAGTATTTGACCCCTCTGCAAAACATGACTTAGTACTTGGTGGCAAAACCCTTGATGGCAATCACAGAGGTCAGACGTTTCTTGTAGTTGGCCACAAGGTTTGCACACATCTCAGGAGGGATTTTGTCCCACTCCTCTTTGCAGATCTTCTCTAAATCATTAAGGTTTCGAGGCTGACGTTTGGCAACTCGAACCTTCAGCTCCCTCCACAGATTTTCTATGGGATTAAGGTCTGGAGACTGGCTAGGCCACTCCAGGACCTTTAATGTGCTTCTTCTTGAGCCACTCCTTTGTTGCCTTGGCCGTGTGTTTTGGGTCATTGTCATGCTGGAATACCCATCCACGACCCATTTTCAATGCCCTGGCTGAGGGAAGGAGGTTCTCACCCAAGATTTGACGGTACATGGCCCCGTCCATCGTCCCTTTGATGCGGTGAAGTTGTCCTGTCCCCTTAGCAGAAATACACCCCCAAAGCATAATGTTTCCACCTCCATGTTTGACGGTGGGGATGGTGTTCTTGGGGTCATAGGCAGCATTCCTCCTCCTCCAAACACGGCGAGTTGAGTTGATGCCAAAGAGCTCCATTTTGGTCTCATCTGACCACAACACTTTCACCCAGTTCTCCTCTGAATCATTCAGATGTTCATTGGCAAACTTCAGACGGCCCTGTATATGTGCTATCTTGAGCAGGGGAACCTTGCGGGCGCTGCAGGATTTCAGTCCTTCACGGCGTAGTGTGTTACCAATTGTTTTCTTGGTGACTATGGTCCCAGCTGCCTTGAGATCATTGACAAGATCCTCCCGTGTAGTTCTGGGCTGATTCCTCACCGTTCTCATGATCATTGCAACTCCACGAGGTGAGATCTTGCATAGAGCCCCAGGCCGAGGGAGATCGCACCAACTGTTGTCACCTTCTCACCAAGCTGCTTGTAGCCCATTCCAGCCTTGTGTAGGTCTACAATCTTGTCCCTGACATCCTTGGAGAGCTCTTTGGTCTTGGCCATGTTGGAGAGTTTGGAATCTGATTGATTGCTTCTGTGGACAGGTGTCTTTTATACAGGTAACAAGATGAGATTAGGAGCACTCCCTTTAAGAGTGTGCTCCTAATATCAGCTCGTTACCTGTATAAAAGACACCTGGGAGCCAGAAATCTTTCTGATTGAGAGGGGGTCAAATACTTATTTCCCTCATTAAAATGCAAATCAATTTATAACATTTTTGTGTTTTTCTGTATTTTTTTATATAATTTTCAATAAATGTGCCAATAAATCTAAAAACATGTTTTCTCTTTGTCATTATGGGGTATTGTGTGTAGATGGGTGAGATTTTTTATTTTAATCCATTTTGAATTTAGGCTGTAACACAACAAAATATGTAATAAATCAAGGGGTATGAATACTTTCTGAAGGCACTGGATAGGTAAAGGTATATTAATCCACAAATATATTTATCTTAAAAGACCCCATTTTCATGAAGTTGATTATATAAGCTTGAAGCCCATTTAAGATCAGTACGGGATTTGAACCAGGAAGTAGACAGGACTTTCATAGGGTATAGGACATAGGAAAGGATACCACAGTAGATTATTGTAATTCTCCCAGGAGAGAGAGAGAGTGTGCAATCGAGGTCTGCCCAATGTCATGGTAATTACAGGGGAGGAAGCTGCTGTACTTAAGTCGAAGAAAACATTCTGTGACCTTTTACCCCAAAGACATTCCTGTCTCTGCCTTCCACCTGCCTTCAGGTGAAATACGATATCAGGTTTGGATATAGCCTAATTAATTTTCCATTTTACCAGACACTAGTAATAGTAATGACAACCACTCTCTCCACATCTCTCTCTCTCTCGCTCTCTGTCTTTCTCTCTCTGTCTCTCCTCCTCCTTTTATTAGGTTCAACTCGTAGTGACACATTCCCTACGTTTACTGGCTCTTGAACTTTGCCAAACTCTAGAGAGTATATATGTGTTCTTAGCAAGGCATTGCCACAGAGTCCTGGAAAGCAATCGCTAGCTGTGGGCTAGGCTTGGACACAAATACTCTGCCTGACTCCACTCAGAACCCCTAACACACACACTCTCTCTGCACACAAACATACAAACACACACACATAGATGCACAGTCTAGCAGGTCATTTGGATGTGGCAGTTAAAAGCTTAAATGCAAATATATCAAATCAAACTTTACATCTAAGGAAACCTCCAGAGCCAACTAATTAACATTTCCTTAACCACTGAGTGGAATAAAACCAGCCAACGGGCTTTGTCATGCAAACTCACTGCATGCAAACTTAGGTCTAGACTATGGTGTGATTTGCACTATATCCAATTCCTCCACACACACACACACACACACACACACACACACACACACACACACACACACACACACTATGACAATACTTCTATTTTGATATGAGTAGTAATAACAGTCATATTGCCAAGGTATTAAACTGAGCAGCAGGAGCCTACAGAGAGCTAGATAAACACCAGGAGGCCATGGACATGAGGAATGAATAAAAGGGCTTCTACCAAAACGCCTCAGGTTTTCCCAGGCTATGGAGACATCTGGAGACGGCCTGCCCTGCCTGCCTGCTGCACAGCTATACTCCTGCATGCCAGCCGACACACATACACAGTACACGCACATGCCCGCATACACACATACATTCCCACAGGCATTTACAGTACATCAAATACTCCCATATACTACTTAAGGTGCTACATGCACACTCACACATGATCATGCATGCACAGAAGCATACATTCACACAAGCATATAGCCTACATACACAATTACATGCACTGACCATTTTTCGGCACTCCCCCCCCCCCCCCCCCCCCCCCTCTAACTTTCTACTTGGGGTTGAACTTTTGGTCGCTCTCCCTGCAAGAGATGGAAAGGTCCTAAACTAAGTGAGAAGTTCTGAGAACCCAGTCCTATATGAAGGATTGCAGGCTTGCATGCTTTCCCAGGTAACATTTACGTCTCTAATAACATTTCCCAACTCATACCTGGCTGATCCAGACTTGACCAGTTAAGTAGGGAGTTTTGGTAATCTCCTTGGATGTTGAATACTATCTTATCGTGACACACAGCCCTACAGAAGGACTTCTAGGTCTTTTCGTAGGGGTAAAATATTTGTATTAGATTATACAGTAGTAGCTACTTGTGTAAATAGTAAGATTATGCAGTCTGTTCATAGTAATATAACTATTATCTGTAACAGTAACAGGGAAACGTATAGTGGTTGATTCTGTGTCCTTGTGTGCAGTAAGGTCAGGCTAACCGGTTTATTATGGTGCTGATATCTGCTGTATTAGGCTGTACCAGGCACTGACATCCTACAAGTTTTCCATCTTGTTCTTATCTGTTCCAAATGAAAAGCCAGTGACCTTTAGGCTGAATTTCAGGACTGTTTTTCATCCATATTCTTGAACACTATTTGGGGTTTGACTATTGGACAATTAGAAATGGAACTTTGGGTCACTTTATTACACATCAGATATTGCCTGACATTTTGTTTTGTAGCTGTTTATGATCTGTTCAACATACATTGTGTCGTATTGAAGTTGAGTGTTTTCAAAGTGCTCTCAGTGCAGTTTAGGCTTAAAATGATGTCTTAAGAACACAAGGATTCCCATCAGTTTTACTGAGTTAGCTATTTATTATGTCAGTACAGAATACAAATATTCCAAAACACGCCTATTTATGACTACGGCATCTAAATGGTAAAGTTAAATAATTTATGAGCTTTGTGGATCTATTCTGCATTAACTTGTCGTTGCGATTAAATCTCAATTTATTTTTTAACTTGTCAGTTGACTTCTATTAGAATGGTAATAAAAATAATTCTGAACCAAAAAAGATAAGATTAACAAGAACATTAGAATAAGCTTTCTTAACTGCCGATTTGAATGAATGCCAACAGTGCAATTGCATTATTTTCTCCCCATAGTCAGTCAGGGTTACTCAACTCTTACCCCACGAGGTCCGGAGCCTGTTGGTTTTGTGTTCCACCGGATAATTAATTGCACACATTTGGTGTCCCAGGTCTAAAACAGTCTCTGATTAGAGGTGAACAATGAAAAAATGCAGTGGAACTGGCTTCGAGGTCCAGAGTTGAGTTTGAGGTGTGGTCAGTGTGAATGGGAGCAATACAGCTATTTAATTAAGAGAAAGAATTTGCATCTGACTCTTATTTTCCCAAAGTATAAGCAAGTTGACCTAGGCTGTAACAACGAGGACTCTAAATCAAATCTAAACAAACATCTCATCGTATGGCACTCCACTGTAAGATTTGGTTCGCTGCGAGCGCATATGAAAACCGGAATGTATCCGTAGTCCGCTGTTTCGCCTATTATGGACAAGCATTCATTGAGGGCAATAGATTCACCGACCAGCAGCTTTCCAATGACCTATCGCTAAGGGAACGTAACACAATACAAAAGGCCATAAGAAGTCAGTACGAATTCACTTACGAGGCGCATGATCGAGATGAGGTCAGGGAGAACAGCTCGCGCTCCTTGATCGATTTCCTTGGCGAGGGTGGCATCTCGCGTGTCTGTGCCAGGAGGGTGGTGCCCAGGAACCCCGGTCCTAAATGAAACTCGGACCAACCCAAGTCACTCTCCCAAGAACCCCCGAGCCACAGACTCCCTAGTCCCCTTTTTAGAGGATGGTTCCCCCCGCTCTCAGCTTGGAACTCCTCCCGCTGCCGGCTCATTGGCTCGACGCTCAGACAAACCAAAGAGAGGGAGTCAGAAAGGGATGGAGAAAGGCGAGAGGGAGGGCAGGAGGTTACAGCGGATGAAATCGAGAACAAAGGCAGGGATTCTTTGTCACCAGCCAGGTAGTTGTCACACCGTTCTTCACAAGGATAAAGCAGTTACTAGCCTTGACGTTACACGCAACCTTGCTCAGCGTCAAATGAGATTTGTAGCCTACACAGTTTGGGTAAAATCCCATTCATGTCGGATTATACTGGAAGTGTGAGTGGTTAGTCTCTTGTGTGGAATATCTAGGAACATATTACATTTATGAGGTGATGGTTGTTATTATTATAGCCCAATAACACTTTACTGTAACAGGCTTATAACCATAAAAGTGCCTGACTGAATACATCCTTTTTGGAAGAAATCCGGTAATATAATAGCTGCAACATCCATTATGATTTTTTCCACAAAAAAGGTTCCCAAATGTACTCCACTGTTCCAAAATGCTACACCTGCAGGGAAAATCTTCAAAAATAGCTATTTTCACAGGTTGTGACAAAAATAAGAGGGTGAGAATTTTGCGCAGTGACAGGCAGGGGCATACTGGGACAAAAATTCAGCCCTGGTATTTTAGCCACACCAGCCCACATCACTGTGTGTACTCAAAAGTAGAGAAAAGTTGTTTTTCTCGCTATATGTTTACTGTGATTATATTTAATTTAATTCACAGGTTACTTAGAAAACCTGGTGGATTTGTTGTTCAGCAGTGTTGTGGGAACCCCACCTACCATACCAGGAGCAGAACGCTGAGGCAGTATGAGGCCAGGCACCAGTCCCACTTCAGGTTGGTCACATTTGATTTGGTCATAGGTCAAATTAGCTTAACTTGTCTGTCCTGGAATTCACCTAACAACCATTGACAATGTATTCAGTGCTGTGTGTATCAACTCGATCTTGTTTTTCTACAGATGAAGGACAGGAGAGATGGTTTGTCATGGAGTCCCCTGACTAACAGACAGGTGTCTGAACTGGGAGAGACCTTGCGTTCTGCATTAAAATTATACAAGACACATCTATTACTTTTTATTAGTCTTTTGTTAATATTGAATTGGGAACTCCCGAGTGGCGCAGTGGTCTAACGCACTGCATTGCAGTATGAAAAATTAAATTAAAATAATGTATGCACTCACTAACTGTAAGTCGCTCTGGATAAGAGCGTCTGCTAAATGACTAAAATGTAATTGAATGGTGGGGGTGGGCGCCTGTGTATTCTTCAAACATGTCAGGTAGCTGTTTAATATGGGACACAATACAAAGGGATAGCGACTAACATGATGGCGCCGGAGAAGATGGCTGCCGTTTTACAGCCCTCTAACCAATTGTACTATTATGTGTGTTTTTTCAAGTTATTTGTAATTTATTCTGTACATAATGTTTCTGCCACCGTCTCTTATGACCAAAAAGAGCTTCTGGATATCAGGACAGTGATTACTCACCTCGAATTGGACAAAAAATTAAATGAGTCGGACGCGAAGGATATCCTACAGACACCCGACAAGGCCCAAATCCCCGTCATTCGCATGAGAAAGAGACAGAGACATCGTGGACGTAGGTAGGGGTGCCTTGTAAGGATCCGACGGCGAGCGAGTAAACTGCCTCTTCCATCAATCCTATTAGCCAATGTTCAATCATTTAAAAATAAATTGGACGACCTAAGATTAAGGTTATCCTACCAACGGGACATTAAAAACTGTAATCTCTAATGTTTCACAGAGTCGTGGCTGAACGACGACATGGACAACATACAGCTGGCGGGATATACGCTACATCGGCAGGATAGATCGGCTGACTCCAGTAAGACAAGGGGTGGCGGTCTGTGTACATTTGTAAACAACAGCTGGTACATAAAATCTAATACTAAGGAAGTCTCTAGGTTTTGCTCGCCTGAGGTAGAGTATCTCATGATAAGAGATATAGAGTTTTCATCTATATTTTTCGTAGCTGTCTATTTACCACCACAAACCGATGCTGGCACTAAAATTGCACTCAATGAGCTGTATAAGGCCATAGGTAAACAGGAAAATGCTCATCCAGAGGCAGTGCTCCTAGTGGCCGGGGACTTTAATGCAGGAAAACTTAAATCTGTTCTACCTAATTTCTACCAGCATGTTAAATGTGCAACCAGAGGAAAAAAAACTCTAGACCACCTTTACTCCACACACATAGATGAGTACAAAGCTCTCCCTCGCCCTCCATTTGGCTAATCTGACCATAACTCTATCCTCCTGATTCCTGCTTATAAGCAAAAACTAAAGCAGGAAGCACCAGTGACTCGGTCAATAAAGAAGTGGTCAGATGACGCAGATGCTAAGCAACAGGACTGTTTTGCTAGCACAGACTGGAATATGTTCCGGGATTCTTCCAATAGCATTGAGGAGTACACCACATCAGTCACTGGCTTCATCAATAAGTGCATCGATGACGTCGTCCCCACAGTACCCCAACTAGAAGCCATGGATTACAGGCAACATCCGCACTAAGCTAAAGGGTAGAGCTGCCGCTTTCAAGGAGCGGGACTCTAACCCGGACGCTTATAAGAAATCCCGCTATGCCCTACGACAAACCATCAAACAGGAAAAGAGTCAATACAGGACTAAGATTGAATCATACTACACCGGCTCTGACGCTTGTCGGATGTGGCAGGGCTTGAAAACGATTACAGACCACAAAGGGAAGCACAGCAGCGAGCTACCCAGTGACACAAGCTTACCAGACGAGCTAAATCACTTATATGCTCTCTTCGAGGCAAGCAACACTGAAGCATGCATGAGAGCATCAGCTGTTCCGGATGACTATGTGATCACTGTCACGATCGTCGTACAGAATAGACCAAGGCGCAGCGTGATGAACGAACATGTTTATTTATCTATAGTGATAAATACTGACAATGAACAAAACAACAAACGACTCGTAACGTCCTAGGTAACATAGACCAACACGGAACAAGAACCCACAAACACAAAGGGAAAAACAGACAGTTTAAATATGGCTCCCAATCAGAGACAACCAGCCACAGCTGACACTCGTTGCCTCTGATTGGGAGTCACTCAGGCCAACATAGAAACAGACAAACTAGAACTCCCAACATAGAGATATAACACATAGAATGAACACACCCTGGCTCAACATATAGAGTCCCAGAGCCAGGGTGTGACAGTACCCCCCCCTAAAGGCGCGGACTGCGACCGCGCCTCAACTAGAGCAAAACAGGGGAGGGCTGGGTGGGCATTCCTCCTCGGCGGCGGTTCTGGCTCCGGGCTTGCCCACCACCCTCCAATACTCCCCCCATAGCGCCCCTGGTCCGGTCTGGCCCCGCTGGCTGGAGCTGAACTGGACGTAGCAGGAGCGGTTAGCTTCAGCTCCGTTGTGGAGCAGTTGAGCGGTACCTGATTAGGCACCGGTGACCCAGGCACTGGTTGTGCCGGACTGACGACGCGCACCCCTGGCTTGGTGCGTGAGGCAGGAACGGACCGGACCGGGCTGACGATACGCACCCCTGGCTTGGTGCGTGGAGCAGGAACGGACCGGACCGGGCTGACGATACGCACCCCTGACTTGGTGCGTAGAGCAGGAACGGGCCTTACCAGGCTGACGACTCGCACCCCTGGCTTGGTGCGTGGAGCAGCAACGGGCCAGACCGGGCTGACGATGCGCACCCCTGGCTTGGTGCGTGGAGCCGGAACGGGCCTCACCGGACTGACGACTCGCACCCCTGGCTTGGTGCGTGGAGCAGCAACGGGCCGGACCGGGCTGACGATGCGCACCCCTGGCTTGGTGCGTGGAGCCGGAACGGGTTTTACCGGGCTGACGACTCGCACCCCTGGCTTGGTGCGTGGAGCAGCAACGGGCTTTACCAGGCTGACGACTCGCACCCCTGGCTTGGTGCGAGTAGCAGGAACGGGCTGGCCCAGGCTGACGACTCGCACCCCTGGCTTGGTGCGAGTAGCAGGAACGGGCTGGACCAGGCTGACGACTCGCACCCCTGGCTTGGTGCGAGTGGCAGGAACAGGCTGAACCAGGCTGACGACTCGCACCCCTGGCTTGGTGCGAGTGGCAGGAACAGGCCGGGCCGGGCTGGCGACGCGCACCGTAGCTTTGGTGCGAGTGGCAGGAACAGGCCGGGCCGGGCTGGCGACGCACACCGTAGGCTTGGTGCAAGTGGCAGGAACAGGCCGGGCCGGGCTGGCGACGCGCACCATAGGCTTGGTGTGAGTGGCAGGAACAGGCCGGGCCGGGCTGGCGACGCGCACCGTAGGCTTGGTGCGAGTGGCGGGAACAGGCCGGGCCGGGCTGGCGACGCGCACCGTAGGCTTGGTGCGAGTGGCAGGAACAGGCCGGGCCGGGCTGGCGACGCGCACCATAGGCTTGGTGCGAGTGGCAGGAACAGGCCGGGCCGGGCTGGCGACGCACACCGTAGGTTTGGTGCGAGTGGCAGGAACAGGCCGGGCCGGGCTGGCGACGCACACCGTAGGTTTGGTGCGAGTGGCAGGAACAGGCCGGGCCGGGCTGGCGACGCACACCGTAGGTTTGGTGCGAGGGGCAGGAACAGGCCGGGCCGGGCTGGCGACGCACACCGTAGATTTGGTGCGAGTGGCAGGAACAGGCCGGGCCGGGCTGGCGACGCACACCGTAGACTTGGTGCGAGGGGCAGGAACAGGCCGGACCGGGCTGGCGACGCACACCGTAGGCTTGGTGCGAGAGGCAGGAACAGGCCGGACCGGGCTGGTGACGCGCACCGTACATTTGGTGCGAGGGGCCGTAACAGGCCGGACCGTACTGGGGACACACACCACTGGCTCTACCCCGGGATCTGGAACGGGCCGGACCGGACTGGTAACACACCCCAGTACCTCTCGCCGTGCCTCTAAACCTTCTTTCCCTACTTTGACCAGTGGCCCCCGTAACCTGGTGGCCTTCTGAATACGCCCCTTTTCTGCCTCCGTCAGCCCCGTCGTCCATGCCCTGTGCCCCCCCCAAAATTTTTTTGGGGTTGACTCTCGTCAGCCCGACGACGACACTGATCACGCCGTTGCTCCTCTCTCCGTCGCCTCTCTACTGTCTCACTCCATGGCCGGCGATCCATCCCGGCCAGGATTTCCTCCCAGGTCCAGGACCCCTGCCCGTCTAAGATCTGCTCCCACGTCCAGGCTGCCTGCTCCTGGACACGCTGCTTGGTCCTGTGATGGTGGGTTCTTCTGTCACGATCGTCGTACGGAATAGACCAAGGCGCAGCGTGATGAACGAACATGTTTATTTATCTATAGTGATAAATACTGACAATGAACAAAACAACAAACGACTCGTAACGTCCTAGGTAACATAGACCAACACGGAACAAGAACCCACAAATACAAAGGGAAAAACAGACAGTTTAAATATGGCTCCCAATCAGAGACAACCAGCCACAGCTGACACTCGTTGCCTCTGATTGGGAGTCACTCAGGCCAACATAGAAACAGACAAACTAGAACTCCCAACATAGAGATATAACACATAGAATGAACACACCCTGGCTCAACATATAGAGTCCCAGAGCCAGGGTGTGACAATCACGCTCTTCGTAGCCGTTATGAGTAAGACTTTTAAGCAGGTCAGCATTCACAAGGCCGCAGGGCCAGACGGATTACCAGGACGTGGACTCAGAGCATGCGCTGACCAACTGGCAAGTGTCTTCACAGACATTTTCAACATGTCCCTGACTGAGTCTGTAATACCAACATGTTTCAAGCAGACCACCATAGTCCCTGTGCCCAAGAACACTAAGATAACCTGCCTAAATGACTACCGGCCCGTAGCACTCACATCTGTAGCCATGAAGTGCTTTGAAAGGCTGGTCATGGCTCACATCAACACCATTATCCAAGAAACCCTAGACCCACTCCAATTTGCATACTGCCCCAACAGATCCACAGATGATGCAATGTCTATTGCACTCCACACTGCCCTTTCACACATGGACAAGAGGAACACCTACGTGAGAATGCTATTCATTGACTACAGCTCAGCGTTCAAGACCATAGTGCCCTCAAAGCTCATCACTAAGCTAAAAACCCTGGGACTAAACACCTCCCTCTGCAACTGGATCCTGGACTTCCTGACGGGCCACCCCCAGGTGGTAAGGGTAGGTAACAGCACATCTGCCACGCTGATCCTCAACACGGGGGCCCCTCAGGGGTGCGTGCTCAGTCCCCTCCTGTACTCCCTGTTCACCCATGACTGCATGGCCAGGCACGACTCCAACACCATCATTAAGTTTGCCGATGACACAACAGTGGTAGGCCTGATCACCGACAACGATGAGACAGCCTACAGTGCCTTGCAAAAGTATTCATCCCCCTTTTGTGTATGTCCATTTCATGTAAAGTGAAATGAAAAAAATAACTTGTTTCAAAAGATTCTAAAAAATAAATAACGGAAAATGGGTGCGTGCATATGTATTCACCCCCTTTGCTATGAAGCCCCTAAATAAGATCTGGTGCAACCAATTACCTTCAGAAGTCACATAATTAGTTAAATAAAGTCCACCTTTGTGCAATCTAAGTGTCACATGATCTGTATATATACACCTGTTCTGAAAGGCCCCAGAGTCTGCAACACCACTAAACAAGGGGCACCACCAAGCAAGCAGCACCATGAAGACCAAGGAGCTCTCCAAACAGGTCAGGGACAAAGTTGTGGAGAAGTACAGATCAGGGTTGGGTTATAAAAAAATATCAGAAACTTTGAACATCCCACAGAGCACCATTAAATCCATTATTAAAAAATGGAAAGAATATGGCACCACAACAAACCTGCCAAGAGAGGGTCAACCACTGTTACGTTCTCCCCTCGGGTGTAGTTCGTCTGAGGAGGAGACGTAAATGCCTGTGTCTGCGCACACAATGTAAACTAGATGGATGGGGAAGAAATGTGGGGTGTAATGAACTAAAACAACCAGACAACAACCAGATCTCAAGGTTAGCCCTCGGGGGACGTTTAGTAAGGTACTTAAAATATACAACACCCATAAAGAAACAGTAAGGAAACAAAAATCAATCAAACAAACCAGGGAAGGTAAGAGAAGGGAATATTTAGGAACGGGGTCCAATTAATGAAAATAAACAAAAGGTCCCTCCTCTTCTACACACCTAAACCTTCCTAACACACTCTAACCCTAACCCACTTTCCTGCCTGTTTACCAAAAAATACAGGGGTGACACCCGCCCTGCTAACCTGGTGTGTAAAACAATGGGTTATCTATGTGGGAATGTACACCCATGGGCAGATCTACCTTTCCCTTCTCCAGGACCTAGGTAGGGTGGAGTACATCAGGAGGACAGGCTGGAACACAAACAAAGATAAATTAACACAGCCAAACAACAAGTGTCCTCTCCCCCCTCTTCGAGCTCACATGGCAAACAGGTATACTCTCATCAATCAGCTACAGCTGCCAGGACTGCGGACCAAAGCCACGCCCACCATCGTCAGCCGCAACTCAGCACACCTGTAATGCCCAGAACACACAAGCACACTACACAGGAAAATGGGGAGAAAGAAAAACACGTCACACGTAACAACCACCAAAACTAACAGACCAGGCAAGGAGGGCATTAATCAGAGGCAACAAAGAGACCAAAGATAACCCTGAAGGAGCTGCAAATCTCCACAGCGGAGATTGGAGTATCTGTCCATAGGACCACTTTAAGCCGTACACTCCACAGAGCTGGGCTTTACAGAACAGTGGCCAGAAAAAAGCCATTGCTTAAAGAAAAAAATAAGCAAACATGTTTGGTGTTCGCCAAAAGGCATGTGGGAGACTCCCCAAACATATGGAAGAAGGTACTCTGGTCAGATAAGACTAAAATTGCGATTTCTGGCCATTAAGGAAAACGCTATGTCTGGCGCAAACCCAACACCTCTCATCACCCCGAGAACACCATCCCTACAGTGAAGCATGGTGGTGGCAGCATCATGCTGTGGGGATGTTTTTCATTGGCAAGGACAGGGAAACTGGTCAGAATTGAAGGAATGATGGATGGCGCTAAATACAGGGAAATTCTTGAGGGAAACCTGTTTCAGTCTTCCAGAAATTTGAGACTGGGATGGAGGTTCACCTTCCAGCAGGATAATGACCCTAAGCATTCTGCTGAAGCAACACTCGAGTGGTTTAAAGGGAAACATTGAAATGTCTTGGAATGGCCTAGTCAAAGCCCAGACCTCAATCCAATTGAGAATCTGTGGTATGACTTAAAGATTGCTGTACACCAGCGGAACCCATCCAACTTGAAGGAGCTGGAGCAGTTTTGCCTTGAAGAATGGGCAAAAATCCCAGTGGCTAGATGTGCCAAGCTTATAGAGACAAACCCCAAGAGACTTGCAGCTGTAATTGCTGTAAAAGGTGGCTCTACAAAGTATTGACTTTTGGGGGGTGAATAGTTATGCACGCTCAAGTTTTCTGTTTTTTTTTTGTCTTATTTCTTGTTTATGGAAGGCATGTTGTGTAAATCAAATGATACAAACCCCCCCAAAATCAATTTTAATTCCAGGTTGTAAATAGGAAAATAGGAAAAATGCCAAGGGGGGTGAATACTTTCGCAAGCCACTGTATAGGGAGGAGGTCAGAGTCCTGGCCGTGTGGTGCCAGGATAACAACCTCTCCCTCAACGTGATCAGACAAAGGAGATGATTGTGGACTACAAGAAAAAAAAGAGGACTGAGCATTCCCCCATTCTCATCGACGGGGCTGTAATGGAACAGGTTGAGAGCTTCAAGTTCCTTGGTGTCCACATCACCAACAAACTATCATGGTCCAAACACAACAAGACAGTCGTGAAGAGGGCACGACAAAGCCTATTTCCCCTCAGGAGACTGAAAAGATTTGGCATGGGTCCTCAGATCCTCAAAATGTTCTACAGCTGCACCATTGTGAGCATCCTGACTGGTTGCATCACCGCCTGGTATGGCAACTTCTCATCCTCTGCCCTCAAGGCACTATAGAGGGTAGTGCGTACGGCCCAGTACATCACTGGGGCCAAGCTTCCTGCCATCCAGGACCTCTATACCAGGCGTTGTCAGAGGAAGGCCCTAAAAATGATCAACACTACAGCCACCCTAGTCATAGACTGTTCTCTCTGCTACTGCACGGCAAGCGGTACCGGAGCTTCATGTCTAGGTCCAAGAGGCTTCTTAACAGCTTCTTCCCCCAAGCCATAAGACTCAAGCTAATCATGGCTACCTGGACTATTTGCATTGCCCCCCCACCCCACCCCATCCCCCTCTTTTACGCTGCTGCTACTCTGTTTATTATTTATGCATAGTCTCTTTAACTCTACCCACATGTACATATTACCTCAACTAACCGGTGCCCCCGAACATTAACTCTGAACCGGTACCCCCTGTATTTAGCCTCCCTACTGTTATTTTATTTTACTGCTACTCTTTAATTATTTGCTATTCTTTATTTTTTACTTATCTATTTTTACTTAACAAATAGTTTTTCTTAAAAACTGCATTGTTGGTTAAGGGCTTGTAAGTAAGCATTTCACTGTAATGTCTACACCTGTTGTATTCGGCGCATGTGGCAAATACAATTTGATTTGATTTGATTTGATTTTAACATACAAAATGCTAATAGACCAAATGCTGATTATTAGCCCCCCCCCCCCATTTCAACTCGGACAAAGATATTGATATGTAACTAAGCCGTATTTGCAAGTTAGGTAGCTAGCTACTTTTATGATAACAGACATGTTGTTTGGGTTAGTACTTGCTCTCGATAACTCAGGCCCTGGCGGCATTCTGCCTTTACTGTAATGGAACTGGGAGTCATGATCTAGGTTAGAACTAGCTAGCATTCGGGGGCTTCGTCTGCTACTACAGTGCCTTCAGGTCCTGAGGCAGTAAAGCATCCCCAAACCATCATTGACTGTTGCTATAAGGTTCTTACTGTGGAATGCAGTGTTTGGTTTTCGCCAGGCATAATGGGACCCATGTCGTCCAAAAAGTTGACTCAAGTTTGCCAAAAAGCACCTGGAAGCACCTGGATGATCATCAAGACTCTTGGAAGAATGTTCTATGGACAGATGAGTCAAAAGTAGAACTTTTGGGATGATATGGGTCCCATTTTGCCTGGCAAAAAACAAATACTGCATTCCACAGTAAGAACCTCATATGAACGGACAATAATGGTGGTGTTACAGTACTGTGATGGTTTGGGGAAATACGTTTTCACGGCACTGTATATGTTGATTACATTGGTATTCAACCCCCTGAGTCAATACATATTAGAATCACCTTTGACAGTGATTACAGTTGTGAATCTTTCTGGGTAAGTCTCTGAGAGCTTTGCACACCTGGATTGTACTATATTTGCACATTATAATTTTTTTAAATTCTTCAAGCTCTGTCAAGTTGGTTGTTAATCATTGCTAGAGAGCCATTTTTATGTCTTGCCATAGATTTTCAAGATTATTTAAGTCAAAACTGTAACTAGACCACTCAGGAAAAGTCAATGGCATCTTGGTAAGCAACTCCAGTCTATATTTGGCCTTCTGTTTTAGGTTATTGTCATGCTGAAAGGTGAATTTCTCTCCCAGTGTCTGTTGGAAAGCAGACTGAACCAGGTTTTCCTCTAGGATTTTGCCTGTGCTTAGCTCTATTCTATTTATTGTTATCCAAAAATCTCCCTAGTCCTTGCCGAAGACAAGCATACCCATAACATGATGCAGCCACCACCATGCTTGAAAATATGAAGAGTGGTACTCAGTGATGTGTTGTATTGAATTTGCCCCAAACATAACACTTTTCATTCAGGACATAAAGTTCATTTCTTTGACACATGTTTTGCAGCTTTACTTTAGTACCTTATTGCAAACAGGATGCATCTTTTGGAATATTTTTTATTCTGTAAAGGCTTCCTTCTTTTCACTCTGTCATTTTCGTCAGTATTGTGGAGTAACTACACTGTTGTTGATCCATTGTCAGTTTTCTCCTATCACAGCCATTCAACTGATTTTAAAGTCACCATTGACCTCATAGTGAAATCCCTGAGTGGTTTCCTTCCTCTCCGGCAACTGAGTTAGGAAAGACGCCTGTATCTTTTTTGTGACTGGGTGTATTGATACACCATCCAAAGTGTAATTAATAACTTCACCATGCTCAAAGTGATATTCAATGTCTTCTCTTTTTTTACCCATCTACCAATAGGTGCCCTTCTTTGCAAGGCATTGGCAAACCTCCCTGGCCTTTGTGGTTAAATCTGTGTTTGAAATTCACTGCTCGACTGAGGGACCTTACAGATAATTGTATGTGTGGGGCACAGAAATCATGTTAAACACTATTATTGCACACAGAGTGAGTCCATGCAAGTTGTTGCGACTTGATAAGCACATTTTTACTCCTGAACTTATTTAGGCTTGTGTGAGAGTTCAGTGACCAGCCGGAGGAAGACGACACGACATTACCCTCTTCAGGGGATAGGTACTCAGTGTAAAGCCAATTAGCACACAGCTGGGCCCACTAATTGCTTTGTGTACCAGGAGAGGAGCTGGGGGAGGATTGGGAGTAGAGACTGTTCATTTCATTTCATGCCTCCCGCGTGTGTTAGGGTGCTTCGTACAAGCTGATCTGTTCTCACCTGCCATAATAAAGGGGTTGAATATTTATTAACTCAAGACATTTTAGCTGATCAGTTTTTTATACATTTTTAAACATTTCGAAAAACATAATTCCACTTTGACATAATGGGGTATTGTGTGTAGACCAGTGGCAATTTTTTGTGTGCAATTTAATCCCTTTTAAATTCAGGCTGTAACACAACAAAATGTGGAAAAAGTCAAGGGGTGTGAATACTTTCTGAAAGCACTGTATACAGTATATGACCTGTGGTAAAGATTATGGGCTGTCTGGCCTGGGTTCAGCTGTTATATGAACTGAGATGAAGACGGAGCACAGAGGTCCTTCAGCTCGGAAGCACCTGAAAGCTGAGCTGCACGCTGTTGCACAGACTAGCCGAGAAAAGGACAGACAGATGGATGGACAGATGGACAGAAGAATGGACTGACAGACAAATCGACTGACGGACTGAAGGACAGACAGGTGTATGCATGCACACATGGATGCACATACACACATACACACACACAGACACCAGGGTTGTGCTCAATTCAGAATTGAATTGAGAATGCCTCAAACTCCAATTAAATTATTGGATTTGAATTGAATTTGAATTGAAGTAGTCAACAGGATACAGAACTGTAATTCAAATTTAAATGAAAGGAAATATAATTGAATTCAGTGAAATTCAAATACCTCTTTATTTGAATTTCAGTAGTCTATACAAATAAACATCTTGTACATAAAACATCAAACATGGCGTTATATACATGCATATAAAATATTGATGAAACAATAGATTTTCAGGGAAAACTCTTAAAATGAATGATCAAGGAAAACAAAACATGTATGCAAATATTCATTAATCACTTAAATTTAGTTAAATATGGGAAAAAAATACTACATTTCCCTTAATGCATTCGTTTAACCTTCAAGTTGACCATTACGCCTTCAAAAAGAAGCCAAACAAAATAGTATATGAACATTGTTTCCAGATAAAAGTTATATATTCTTTGTATCTGGAAGTGTGACCTGTCAGATTCATGACTAAGAGGAATTTCTTTGAATTACACTGAATAAATTCTACTTCCTGTCACTCAAACTCAAATTCGAAATCATGTTGGGTGTGGCCAATTCAATTCAAATTTCACCTCATTAGTTGAATGGGAGTCAATTCCCCAAATATATCTTGAGCACACACACACAGGTACTGCCATCCATCAGTGGGTAATATAATAGCTGCCGTATTGTAATGGTAATACGTTTGGGAGTTGGTCTGGTGCATTCTTGAGTTGTGTATAATGTCTTCACCAGCTGGGGTCCCTGGGGGATTGTGGGATTTGCAGTCTGAAATACAGCAGAGACGCCAAATCATGGTAGCGACATCACAGTGTTGGCACTCAAGCCAGGCTACAATTATTTTCCAGAAATGTAGTATAGTCCTCCCTACACTCTTAGAAAAAAGGGTTCCAAAAGGGTTCTTCGGCTGTGGAAAGGGTTCTACATGGAACCCAAAAGGGTTCTACCTGGAACCAAAAGGGCTCTCCATTTTTTTTTCTAAGAGGCTATAGCTTCCATAATGTCACCTTAAATACGCAAACATTATAGACAGCAAGTCCTGGATCAGTTCAACTCACACTCAAATACCCTTGGGACCATAGCCAATCGCTGGTCTGGGATCAGCTTGAGAGTATAACAAACACCTGACCAGCCTCACTAAAACCTGGCTACAAGTATTGCCTGAAGTCATGAATATGTATAGGCCGTGTAATATGAGATTTCATGCTCAGCTGCATGCCGTGGATGGATGCTAGCTATCAAGCTAACGAGTGCCCCTGGTCTCATGCTCTCGCAATCAGAACTCAGCTTGGGGATTCATTTAGATTCTCATCAGCAGTATAGCATTGTGTGGGTCATGGCACGATGACCCGAGTGTGCTTACGACGCAATTCACACTAATTGCACAGTGCTATGCACACTAATATAAAAACACACACACAGGAACACATGCATGCACACACAAACATTCACTGTTGGGTATGATTCATATTTCTCTGTGTTCTGCAGCAACTACAGTACCAACTTAGCTAGGATGTTTGTACCCAGTGAATTATACAACAGATATTTGATCAAGGTTTCTCTTGTTCTTGGAGGAGGAAGGAGACGAGAGGAAACCTGAGTCAAACACACACTCAAACCCAAACCTAAACCCAAATAAACACATTAATAGTTTATTTGGAATCCATGATGAAACATTTGAAGCAGGAAGGACCCAGATATGTTGGTTGGAGGTTGTGTAAAGATGATTTAACTTGTGATTCATGCACTCACACAAGTATGCATGTACACACGCACACAGATACACACACGTACTATACACACACACTACCCAACATTTTTGGGGGATTGTAGTTAAGCCTAATGGAAAAATGTTATTTTTACATGAAATGATGATTACAGATTTTCTTAATTTACTTGTTTTATTGAAACAGTAATGAATTTAGAAATAATAATACAAAATTATTGTCAGATTGACTAAATGTATTCATGTTTATCAAACACAACTGAATCAAATACCTCAAAATGTAATAAATTTTCTCAGTTCTAGCTATTTGACTTATGTTCATCCAACTCAATCTGCTTACATAAATCATAATTACATTGCTTTTGTTTCCATCAATGCTTTTGGCCAGTTTCTGTAGGTGAAGATAGGAATAAAGAATCAGCAAAAAGACACATTTTTGTACAAAAAGTTAAGAAAATTCATTTCACAGTCTCTCACATACAGGCATACACAGTAGAAGTGTGAGGGTAAAATCACTGGGGAAGCATATTACATCCTATGTGTTATGATAATTGCGTTGTTTTTTCTATAACCTGTTAGTTCATATGCCTTGCCACCGTGATATAGTCCCGAGACAATAAGACACAGTGGCAGAGATAAATTCAACCACACCTTTATTTCACCACAAAACCGGAGCAACATCTGGCAGCAAACAGTTACAGTGCATTTGGAAAGTATTCATAACCCTTGACTTTTTCCACATTTTGTTATGTTACAGCCTTATTCTAAAATTGATTTAAAATATATACTTTCCTCATCAATCTACACACAACACCCCATAATGACAAAGTGAAAACAGGTTTTTAGACATTTTGCAAATGTAAAAAACAGAAATACCTGATTTACATAAGTATTCAGACCCTTTGCTATGAGACTCAAAATTGAGCTCAGGTGCAACCTGTTTCCATTGATCATCCTTGAGATGTTTCTACAACTTGATTGGAGTCCACCTGTGGTAAATTCATTGGACATTGATTGGACATGATTTGGAAAGGCACACACCTGTCTATATAAGGTCCCACAGTTGACAGTGCATGTCAGAGCAAAATCCAAGCCATGAGGTTGAAGGAATTGTCCGTAGAGCTCCGAGACAGGATTGTGTCGAGGCACAGATCTGGGGAAGGGTACCAAAATATTTCTGCAGCATTGAAGGTCCCCAAGAACACAGTGGCCTCCATCATGGAAGAAGATTGGAACCACCAAGACTCTTCCTTGAGCTGGTCGCCCGGCCAAACTGAGCAATCGGGTCAGGGAGGTGACCAAGAACCTGATGGTCACTCTGACAGAGCTCCAGAGTTCCTCTGTGGAGATGGGAGAACCTTCCAGAAGGACAACCATCTCTGCAGCACTCCACCAATCAGGCCTTTATGGTAGAGTGGCCAGAGAAGCCACTCCTCAGTAAAAGGCACATGACAGCCCGCTCTGAGTTTGCCAAAAGGCACCTAAAGGACTCACAGACCATCAGAAACAATATTCTCTGGTCTGATGAAACCAATATTTAACTATTTGGCCTGAATGCCAAGCGTTACGTCTGGAGGAAACCTTGCACCATCCCTATGGTGAAGCATGGTGGTGGCAGCATCATGCTGTGGGGATGTTTTTCAGTGGCAGGGACTGGGCGACTAGTCAGGATCGAGGGAAAGATGAACGGACCAAAGTACAGAGAGATCCTTGATGAAAACCTGCTCCAAAGCGCTCAGGACCTCAGAATAGAGTGAAGGTTCACCTACCAACTGGACAACGACCCTAAGCAGACAACCAAGACATCGGAGGAGTGGCTTCAGGACAAGTCTCTGAATGTCCTTGAGTGGCCCAGCCAGAGCCCGGACTTGAACCCGATCGAACATCTCTGGAGAGACCTGAAAATAGCTGTGCAGCGACGCTCCCCATCCAATCTGACAGCGCTTGAGAGGATCTGCAGAGAAGAATGGGAAAAACTCCCCAAATACAGGTGTGCCAAGCTTGTAGCGTCATACACAAGAAGACTTGAGGCTGTAATCACTGCCAAAGGTGCTTCAACAAAGTACTGAGTAAAGGGTCTGAACACTTATGTAAATGTGATATAAAAATAAATTATGATAATTTTCTGTTAACCTGATTTTGCTTTGTCATTATGGGCTATTGTTTATAGATTGATGAGGAAAAAAACAATTTAGTCTATTTTAGAATAAGGCTGTAAGGTAACAAAATGTGGAAAAAGTCAAGGGGTCTGAATACTTTCCGAATGCACAGTACATGACCTAAAGCACGGTCAATCAAGACAATGTTTCCAACATTATTGGTTTAGAACACCGGAGAGTTACCGCAAGTCGCAAAGAAAACAGGATCTGCCTCCACTATTCCAGCACTATTTTAACTTCAACATTTAAACGTCATGAAATCACATATGCTTAGTCTTATACAGTGACAAAAACAATTTAGTCCACTCAACGTAAGCTAAATATCATGTGGCTGTCCATGGAACTGATTTGTGTGCATGTACGTGCATGCGCATAAGTACGCCAATGCCATCTTCCTCTCTCTCATGTTGCCGAAACGGTCTATGACTCTGTCATACAGTACACGCTTTTCGTTTTTGTTGTCCTAGGCTACCTGGCTAAAATGCTTGCTCGCTAACCTAACTTCCTTTCATTGGCAACGATTAGCCAGTTAGTTAACATTAGCCTATTACATCTAGCTACATATTTAACTTCCATCCTCTCAGGGAAGAAGCACAATGTATGAATTTATGGTTGGATCAGAATCATTGGCTAGCATGGATAATTAAGTAAAACCTCAACTCCAAATCCATATTTCACAATGAGATGCAACAATTCAAGTTTCTTTCTGACAATGACGTTTGGCTTGATGTGACCTGATTGATGTGAAGCCAAATCCAAACTGGCTTCCCTTGACACTTTTTTTTGGTGTGCCAGGACCATTCATAGTTGAGCTCACCCAGTTTAACTCAACGCTGATTGGCTATTATTGTATGATATAATCAAGGGAGGCCAAATGCTTGCTGGCTTCCCTTGCATTCAATGCTATGGGCGGCAACAATGTCATACTATTTTTGACCAGACAGCATCAGATAGATGGGCTACACATACAGATACAGAGGGGCACTGTTTCGCTCGCTTGGATGCTTTCTCCAGTGAGATATATTCAGCCTCTTGCGAATTGAAGGGAAATTATGAAACACAGAGAGACAAAAGATAAAAGTAAATAAAAACGTTTTTTCTTTTTTTATTGGTCAATTTTTTTGGGAAACCTCACTTCCCTTGGCATTCATTTATACACGGCACTGGGCATAATCACACACACTCATGGATTGAAAATGCATAAAATGGAACAACAATCAAAGGCTTGGGGAGTGAACAAGTCCACACTTCTGGGAGTTAAGGGTGGAGAAGCCGAGCTCTCTTAATTATGAAAATATTTTCTGAACATGTGCTTGATAAACACATGAAACAAAACCAATGCAACATTTAACACATGAAAACATGTCCAAAACTGTCCCAAAGTCAGCATTTCACAATCTCACACACATTCACACACACAGGTACACTGTTGTCCAATCCCAAATCTTCCCCTAAACCCTACGCCCTATGTACTTGAGGAGATCTGAGATGATTTGACAGGTGTAATCAGTCTGGTAATAGCTCAACCTTGCCTCCCTAGGTGGAAGTTACAACATATTGCTTATACCAATCAAATCCTCTCAGATCTCCACAAGTGCATAGGGCGTAGGGTTTAGGGGACAATTTGGCATTGGCCCACAAACTCATGGATTGAAAATGCATAAAATGGTATAAGAAATATGGTGAAAAATTCCATGAGCCATGCTGGCAACAACAAAAGGCTTCTAGCAACAGGGGGGGTGAACAAGTGCACACTTCTGGGAGTTAAGGGTGGAGAAGCCGAGCTCTCTCAATTATATAAATCTGTTCTGAACATAAAAGTGCTTTGATAAATGCATGATAAAAAAACGTGTCCAAAAATTGTGTCCAATTAAACAGTAGGTCAAGGCAGCGCTGCATGGGCTGAAAATGGAAAACTGAAAATGTCAGTTCTTAAAGTAAAAGATTCCGCGCACAAGGAAGTGTCTCATTAGCACCGGTCAAGCTCTATATCTGCGTAATAGGAGAAATGGGGTACACGAAAGACATCTGGCCATGCAGAAGATCTTGATGACGTGGACTCGGAGGAAGACAGCACGGTCATACTGCATCATCAGTGTCACAAGGAATTATGACCGTATCATCAGTGTCACCAGATGAAAGGGACGAGGAGTCATCAAGCAGGCAACGGGGTACAACAGCATTACAAGGGGTGGGCAAATCAGGCAAAGAGATCACTTTGATAGTACTTTTGTCCTGGATATCTGCTGTTGAGGTCAAGTTCATGAACTAATTTCCAAACTCACTGTCCATGATTTGAAGCCTAAAGTTGCCTTTCAGTCTCAACTGCTTCTTTATTTCATTTGAGAGTTCATTCACAGACGCAGGTATTCCAGATGGAAGAGTCAATCGCTGAGAGTTTAACTGGAGCCCTCATTTTCCAACTTAGTCTGAGAGAGAAGAAGCAGAGGACAAATTTTGTGGCAAAATCATTCAAGCATTCATCTTTTCAAATCCTGAACCAAAAGTATTGCAAACAAGCCAATACCCAGAACCACTTACTACCGTGTGTGTGTGTGTGTGTGACCACATTAGTATAATGTAAATGTAACACTGACATCTTATAAGCAGGCGTTTATGTGCACGATCCGGATTCTCCATGAGTCTGGGCTGAACTGGAGCCAACGTTTCCCAACTTGTTAGTCTGAGAGAGAAAAAAACAGGACAAATTTAGTGGCAGAATATTAAAGTAATCAGTATTCACATGTTCAAATCCTGAAACAAAAGTTATGCAAACACAGCCTGTACCAAGCACCTCTCACTACTTTGTGACAGTGCTAGTGTAATGTACATGTAGCACAGACCTTTAATGTGTATTCTTATTTTTCAACGTCACCATCTGGATATGTCCGACCATGTAGTCGTCAATGGTACCTGCTCGATACTGCTACAGCACAGGCTCTACACTTCCACATTCACTGAAAAAATAAGAAAAGGTAAGAGTAAAGATGGTCCACATGTCAAAAGGGAGAAACTGCTTTCATCATAACGAACTGACGTTGAAAGACAGGCGGTCTACATTTGAATTAAATATAAGAATAATTGTTCTTACCACTGCTAAAGAGCCATGAAGTCTGTGATGTTCAGAAATGCTTCTAGAAGAAATCTGAAAATGGAGCCAAAAAACAAACATTGGTGATTCAAGTATGAGTTAGCAACAATGATTATGGATCCACATCATGTCAACTACTTTAACACCACACCCAGTTTTGAGGTCTCAAAACAAATGTTCAATTTGGGGTGGACTGTTCCTCCAATATCTAGTTAAAATGGTAAAAGGCCAAAAAGGATCAGTTCAGCCAACTCCAATTGCTGTGATTTGATTTCAATTGCACACTATCCCTAGGTAACAGGAAACTGCTATGTGATATTCTTTCTTGTCAAAATCGTCACAATGCATACATATATTATGCCTAGCTAGCTACATGTATCTGGAATAAAGAGCACGCAAACTGGTTTGGCGTGCTATTATTAGCTAGCATGTCATCACTGAATAATCAGCAACGATGTTAGCTAGCTAGCTAGCTAGCTACCGAACACAAGATAGGCTACAGCAGTAACAACTACACTTCATTATGTGAACAACATTCCTACTAAGTAGCATATAACCAGCTGAACTTTGCTAGCTGGCTAACCTCATGTTTCTCTTCCCTCCCCTCTCTAACATGAGCCACACGCGTTGATATACACGTGCGCAAATGCAGGCTACATACACTTCAACATTAATTGAAACTATCTACACGTTACAGACAGTTCAATGAGTGTACACAACTATATGCGCAGTCTGTACTAAAACATGTCTTTATTGAGTTTTAACGGTTGGCAAAAGCTAGTCTCACTGAAGTAGCGCTGGCTGAATGAACTAGCATGCTAGCTAGCTACACGTTACAACGCATTGAAAGACAAGTAGCAACACATCGATAATCAATGTCTGCAATAAGATATGTTCTAAAACAACAGTATAAGAGCATTTACTCCCTCGCATTTTAACGGATGACAATATAATTTATCAAACTCTACCATATGGATGCCTCCAAAAAAGATGGTGGCTAGATTGTGGGCGGCAGGTAGCCTAGCGGTTAAGAGAGTTGGGCCAATAACCGAAAGGTTGCTGGTTTGAATCCCCGAGCTGACTAGGTGAAAAAGCTGTTGATGTGCCCTTGAGCAAGGCACTTAACCTTAATTGCTCCTGTAAATTGCTGTGGATAAGAGCGTCTGCTAAATTACTAAAATGTAAATAATCTCCTTCAAAGATTGACTCTCGGTTTGTGACGTCTTTCCGGTTTTAGGCGCCCGGAAGAAATTGTGTGTGACTGGGCCCACAATTCGGGGCATTCCTGCATCTGAAGGATCACCCCCCTCTCGAGCATCCCATTGTTTCCTGCATGCCATCTTCATGCTTGTGTGACACTTTTGATATTCTGGATTTCCGCTGATTGTCTATGCGATTAAAATGTGGGTCAAAAGGGAAATAAAAGTATTATCTGAGTTTTCCAGGGGTGAAGGACACTGTCTACCAGTGTCCTAGCTAGCTAGGTACCGGTGTCGCCCCTACCTGGTGTGTACCAGAGTCCTCCTAGCTAGCTAACTAGCTAGCACCCAGTGTCCTTCGCTAAAACAGTGCCCCCTTTCCCACCAAACCATGTCAAGACTAAATTTAGTCTGTTCTACACTACAATAATGAATCTGGTGCAAATCAAGTTCCTCTGAGTTAAGTAAATTCTACAAGAGAAAATTAAATTCTGCGATAAAACATGAATTGATTGTGTAATGTTAACAAATTATGATAAAGCAAAACTTAAGGGCAACCAACAATTTTGTCATTTTTTTATACAAACTTCCCAAACCACATTATCTCAGCTCCACATCCCTAAATCCACACTCTACTCCCAACCCTTCTTTATGAAAACGCCCAGCCTGCTGTATTTCTGCCTGGCCTCAGACATACCCTGTGGTCTGTGAGGAAGTCTTGAGCTGTGGGACAGCCAAAGTCAATGAAGAGGAGACTTGGCAGGGCCAGAGTGTGTGTGTGTGTATACGCCTGTGTCTGTGTCTGTGTGTGTGTTTTACCAGAGTGGTGGTGAGGTGTTACTAGGAGGATTGCAGTGTTTCTGATGCAGCAGTACAG
>NW_028166718.1:0-30000 GCF_964263955.1 Coregonus lavaretus
TCTCTCTCTCTCTCTCTCTCTCTCTCTCTCTCTGCCTCTCTCTCTCTGCCTCTCTCGCTCTCTCTCTCTCTGCCTCTCTCTCTCTCTCTCTCTGTCTCTCTCTCTCTTCCTCATCCTATCCAGGTGGAGCTGTTGACCTCTCTGAAGTCTCTCCATAAGCATGTGGAGGTGTCTCAGCTGCCTACTGAGTTTGACGGATCCTTCCCCTTTTCTCAAACCGCCTGGGTCTGCTTCAGAACGGTGAGATGGCCTCCTGGACCTTGTAGTTCTCTGTCCTCTGTGTTTGTAGTTTCACCTCTCACAAACCGCCTGGGTCTGCTTCAGAACGGTACAGACTTACACACAGCACCACAGACCCCTGGAGCTTGTAGTCTTCTCTCTGTCTGTTGTAGTTTTACCTGTTTTCCAACGAGCACTGCTGCTCGAGATTTATTTGACCATTTTTAAAACTCAATACAACCACACATGTGGATAATGATTTTAAAGTCATCAAGGATGACACAAACAAGTTTGAAAAACGTATTTCCATTGTGGTCCTCTTAAATAAATGGTAAAAACATGAAGGAACATCGACATGGTAGTCCTAGGGTAGACGGTAGACCTACTACTGGTTACACATACAGCCCATAATAAAACAGGACAGGACCACATTGACCACAGTCTAGAGCAGCCCTCTCAGGTTCCTAAACCCAGTTAAATTATGGTTTGATGACCGTGAAGCCAGGTGATGGTGATGGAGTTGTCTTGCTGACCCTGATGTTATCCTCAGCTCATCCTCTCTGGGCAGGGCCGGTCCTTGCCGTTCTGCCGGCATAGGTTGGGACCAAAAAATTACGCCTCCCGCAAAACTAGAATAGTCCCAGTAAGCAAAATGACGTTGAAAAGACGTCTAAAATACGTATTTTACAGACGTTGAAGTTTGGTTCAGTTGAGGTTCTGAATGAAAGGTGAAAAGGTATTTTCCGTATGTTTAAAATACAACATTTTCCATATGTTTTAAATATTTTCCAGGACATTGAAAAGGCATCTTTTCCAGACGTTGAAAAATATGTATTTTACGGACGTTTAAATCAGGTTCATTTTCGGATCTGAATGAAAGTTGAAAATACTTATTTTCTGGATGTTGAAAATACGTATTTTACAGATGTTGAAAATATCTATTTACTGGATGTTGAAACCAGGCTAATTTTTGGTTCTGAATGAAAGTTAAAAGAAGTCATTTGGATACGTCTATGTTTGGGCCGAATCAGGGCTGGTACAGACCGGACAAAATCTGATCCAAACATAGACGTATATGATTGGTTCAGATTTGGTCCGGACAGGACCAAAAACCAATGTCTGAGCATGTGGAAATCAAGGCCGGTCCGGAACTGCACCAAAAGAAGACGTCCAAAAGGCGTTGGCGCCGGTCAGTGCTTACTGGGGTGGAGCCTACAGCGTTGCCTGAAATGGGGGTTGTATAAATGCCCATCCATGTGGAGGGCCCACCGTTGGTAAAACAGCCCATCCATGTGGAGGCCTACCGTTGGGAAAACAGCCCATCCATGTGGAGGGCCCACCGTTGGGAAAACAGCCCATCCATGTGGAGGGCCCACCGTTGGTAAAACAGCCCATCCATGTGGAGGGCCCACCGTTGGTAAAACAGCCCATCCATGTGGTAGGCCTACCGTTGGGAAAACAGCCCATCCATGTGGTAGGCCCACCGTTGGTAAAACAGCCCATCCATGTGGTAGGCCCACCGTTGGTAAAACAGCCCATCCATGTGGAGGGCCTACCGTTGGTAAAACAGCCCATCCATATGGTAGGCCTACCGTTGGTAAAACAGCCCATCCATGTGGTAGGCCCACCGTTGGTAAAACAGCCCATCCATGTGGTAGGCCTACCGTTGGTAAAACAGCCCATCCATGTGGAGGGCCTACCGTTGGTAAAACAGCCCATCCATGTGGAGGGCCTACCGTTGGTAAAACAGCCCATCCATGTGGTAGGCCTACCGTTGGTAAAACAGCCCATCCATGTGGAGGGCCTACCGTTGGTAAAACAGCCCATCCATATGGTAGGCCTACCGTTGGTAAAACAGCCCATCCATGTGGAGGGCCTACCGTTGGTAAAACAGCCCATCCATATGGTAGGCCTACCGTTGGTAAAACAGCCCATCCATATGGTAGGCCTACCGTTGGTAAAACAGCCCATCCATGTGGAGGGCCCACCGTTGGTAAAACAGGCCGTTACATTGGCTTTATTAACCCTGATTCCTGTGACTAATCAATTTGCCTATTTAAGCTCTGAATATCAGCTACCCAACTTTATCAGGAGTTATCGCGAGCCTATTTGCAACGTGTTTACACGGCGGGAAATGCAAAAGTATTTTCTTTTTCACTATGATAAACTTGTCAGAAATTGATGGATACAAACTTGAAACCATTGATCATGACAACGGGGTGAAGCTCCTGGTCAACCGTTGTGATTGTCCATTCCATATTGTCCATGTTATTTTGACCTGTCCTGTTTTTAGGATACGTTGTTTGTTAACATGTCAGCAAATGTTTTATTTGGTTGGGCGCCATTTAGCTTAGTCTATTTGATCGTAGAAACCTCATGATGTAAAAAGTGTCCATCTCATTACATTGTCATACATTTTTATCTCCAGCCTGTAGGCTACAGAAAAGGCCCACATACTCTTTCTACCGTATCCTATATCTGCTACATGATTTATGTTTGATATAGATTTTCTTTTATGGAACGTTGGTGGAGCGTGGCAGCGACGCGTCTCCAACAGCACCCTGGAGAGGCGCGCCGGGAATGGACAAGCAAAATTATTTTGCGGCCCTGCCTTTGACAAAGTGGGAACTGCTTGTCAAAAGGGCGGCATCAGTGCTCACCTGAAAACCCCATGTGCCACTGGTTGAGGAGAAATTGTCTTTGTTTTTGGGCAGAATTATGTGAGGTTTTATGTGTTGTTGATGGAGGTGCGTCTTGGCCAGTTTAGCTCAGAAAATGTCACCCTGGTCAATCTGCCGCCATAGGTAAGTGGCTCTGGATAAGAGCGTCTGCTAAATGACTTAAATGTTAAATGTAAATACGTGGCCGCCTAATCCTGCCTAATGAGCGGGCCGGCTCTGTATTGCTGCAGTCCACCACACATTAGTCCAGAGCAGTAGTCATCCTCACTACGAGCTCTCGGACATTTCCACAATGCAGTCAGGTCTCGTTGATCAAGAAGCAGCCGGTGCTGAGATGCATCTTTTAAATACACGCAATCATTAGCCAGCTAGCTAGCTAGCCAAACCAGACAAGTCAACTTGACATCAGTCCTGCAACTCCTGTAAAAACAACCAGATCTATCCAATCAACTCAATGACTTATCAAAAATAATCATAAAAAAAACAACAACACTTTAAACATATAAAATATGTACAAAATGGTAGAGCTCTCTGTTTAGGCTGCCTTACGGCGCCATGGCAACCACGGAACCAGGTGCCGGTGTGAGTGTATTACCAGAGATGACTAAAGTTGTCTATGCTTTGATAATGGCGTGTGTTTATCTGACTGTCTGTCTCTGTAAAGTATTTGTATAGTTGTCTTTTAATGTGGTTGAACGTTGTGTCTCTGTTCTGACAGTGGTGTGTTGTGTTTCAGAGAGTGGAGCAGCTAACCGGTCACTGTGAGGATGCTGTCAACCTTCTCCAGAGTACCATCACTGGTCTGGAGTCTACTGCCCTGCCAACTACCGCTGAGGTAACTACCGTGTTAATACACACATCTACACATTAGTCTGGAGTCTACTGCCCTGCCAACTACCGCTGAGGTAACTACCGTGTTAATACACACATCTACACATTAGTCTGGAGTCTACTGCCCTGCCAACTACCGCTGAGGTAACTACCGTGTTAATACACACATCTACACATTAGTCTGGAGTCTACTGCCCTGCCAACTACCGCTGAGGTAACTACCGTGTTAATACACACATCTACACATTAGTCTGGAGTCTACTGCCCTGCCAACTACCGCTGGGGTAACTACCGTGTTAATACACACATCTACACATTAGTCTGGAGTCTACTGCCCCGCCAACTACCGCTGAGGTAACTACCGTGTTAATACACACATCTACACATTAGTCTGGAGTCTACTGCCCTGCCAACTACCGCTGGGGTAACTACCGTGTTAATACACACATCTACACATTAGTCTGGAGTCTACTGCCCTGCCAACTACCGCTGAGGTAACTACCGTGTTAATACACACATCTACACATTAGTCTGGAGTCTACTGCCCTGCCAACTACCGCTGGGGTAACTACCGTGTTAATACACACATCTACACATTAGTCTGGAGTCTACTGCCCCGCCAACTACCGCTGAGGTAACTACCGTGTTAATACACACATCTACACATTAGTCTGGAGTCTACTGCCCTGCCAACTACCGCTGGGGTAACTACCGTGTTAATACACACATCTACACATTAGTCTGGAGTCTACTGCCCTGCCAACTACCGCTGAGGTAACTACCGTGTTAATACACACATCTACACATTAGTCTGGAGTCTACTGCCCTGCCAACTACCGCTGGGGTAACTACCGTGTTAATACACACATCTACACATTAGTCTGGAGTCTACTGCCCCGCCAACTACCGCTGGGGTAACTACCAGTTAGTCATGACATTTTGTCAGCCGGTGATTGTCAAGCAAATAACGGTCTCACTGTAATTGACCGTTAATTAACATAAACACATTCAGCAGCTGCTGGCTTCCACCCATAGCCTATAAGCCACTGATGTAGACCTTTGGAACATCTACATTTTAAAAAGTCTAATAAATCCATGTAATATAGCCTACACCATCACAATAATCCATTATGTATTTTAGACAGGTCTAAAGAAACAGGAAGAAAATGTAGTCTATTTCAGGCCTTGTTCTGGCTATGCCATATGGCTGTGGGCTACACAAGTTCATTTAGCAGACAAGATTTGCTTAGAATTTCGTGGCGTTATTTAATATTATTTTATAGTATGAAGAATACAATTGAACAAAGCTGAATAAAATATAAAGGATATTTTCTCCAAAAGATTTGAGGGAGTGCGCACATGCGGCTATTCTGTGTTGAGCGGTTAACAAAGAAACAGGTCCTCCTATATGCATAATTTAGAGTTTATTTATGCAACTTTAGTTGTGATCATAACATACAGCCCAACGTTTGTATGTTTAATACATTCCAAGGCTGCGTGGTGCGACTCTAATGATGATTTGAAAAAAGTAGCTTTGTTTTTGGTGCAGGCTGTACACACTTCATCAGTCTCTCATTCACAATTTGACAATCACTTGATAATGCCTCGAATTTCCCGGCTGCATCCCCTTTGTGTGGCCATAATGCCCCCTAAAATAATCCATGCCTTTTGCGGCCAGCGGCCGTTGTGCCCTTGTGCTGAATATAGTCATTATAATTCCCTTCTCTCGGCTGCGTGCTCCGCACCACTCACTAACTTTTAATCTTGTCTTTACATATACTAAATAATGTGTGAAATTTGTTTTGGTAAACGCCCAGGCAACATAGTTGATCTGTTATGAACGTAGAGCTTGTATTTAGTTAGCTAGTTTCACCAAGATATGGATTCATTTTCTCCGGTACAGTTGTAGTGTCTTAATTTGACCACCTTGTTGCAGGACATTTAAAACTTGTAATGTATTTGAGGTTTAAAAGGCTTCTTCTCAAGTTTCCAATTTCTGACTTGATTTTCCCTTACGGAAAATGTATCAACCCCTACAAACATTTTCATTCATTTTAAATCCACATAATAATTCACAGTTCCTGTTGCTTTAGGATTATTTTCCTGCTGTAGCAAACTGGCTCAAATTAAGATCCTACATCTGTAGGCTCACTATTATAGCTGTTGACTCAATCTACAGTCTCCATGCTTCTGTAATACCAAAGTCAGCCAAAGGGTGCATGCCTCTCTCTCTTCTCTCTCTGCTCCTGTCTCCCTCTCCTCTCCTCCTCTCTCTGCTCCTGTCTCCCTCTCCTCTCCTCCTCTCTCTCCTCCTGTCTCCCTCTCCTCTCCTCCTCTCTCTGCTCCTGCCTTCCTCCCCTCTCCTCCTCTCTCTCCTCCTGTCTCCCTCCCCTCTCCTCCTCTCTCTCCTTCTCTCTCTGCTCCTGTCTCCCTCCTCTCTCTGTTCCTGTCTTCCTCCTGTCTCTGCTCCTCTCTCCTTCTCTCTCCTTCTCTCTCTGCTCCTCTCTCCTCATGTCTCTGCTCCTGTCTCCCTCCTCTCTCTCCTCCTCTCTGCTCCTCTCTCTGCTCCTGTCTCCCTCCTCTCTCTGCTCCTGTCTCCCTCCTCTCTCTCCTCCTCTCTTCCTCCCCTCTCCTCCTCTCTCTGCTCCTGTCTCCCTCCTCTCTCCTCCTCCTCTCTTCCTCCCCTCTCCTCCCCTCTCTGCTCCTGTCTCTGCTCCTCTCTCCTTCTCTCTCCTTCTCTCTCTGCTCCTCTCTCCTCATGTCTCTGCTCCTGTCTCCCTCCTCTCTCTCCTCCTCTCTGCTCCTGTCTCCCTCCTCTCTCTCCTCCTCTCTTCCTCCCCTCTCCTCCTCTCTCTGCTCCTGTCTCCCTCCTCTCTTCCTCCCCTCTCTTCCTCCCCTCTCCTCCTCTCTCTCCTCCTCTCTGCTCCTCTCTCTGCTCCTGTCTCCCTCCTCTCTTCCTCCTCCTGTCTTCCTCCCCTCTCCTCCTCTCTCTGCTCCTGTCTCCCTCCTCTCTCCTCCTCCTGTCTCCCTCCCCTCTCCTCCTCTCTCTGCTCCTGTCTCCCTCCCCTCTCCTCCCCTCTCCTCCTCCTCTCTTCCTCCCCTCTCCTCCTCTCTCTGCTCCTGTCTCCCTCCCCTCTCCTCCCCTCTCCTCCTGTCTCCCTCCTCTCTGCTCCTGTCTCCCTCCTCTCTCCTCCTCTCTCTGCTCCTGTCTCCCTCCTCTCTGCTCCTGTCTCCCTCCTCCCCTCTCCTCCTCTCTCTGCTCCTGTCTCCCTCCTCTCTTCCTCCCCTCTCTTCCTCCCCTCTGCTCCTCTCTCTGCTCCTGTCTCCCTCCTCTCTCTCCTCCTCTCTTCCTCCCCTCTCCTCCTGTCTCCCTCTCTCCTTCTAACCATCCAGACCAGACGGTAAAGTACTCTGCTGGCCTGGCAGTTCATCTAATCTGTGTGACTGGGCCTCAGCTATTGCTCCAGAGGGGGCCAGGCTTTATTACTGCCGTCTGTCTGAAGGAGGTGATGGACTCAGGGAGAGGAGAAAGGAACCCCTAGGGAATATATTTTACCATGATTCATTTAGGCAGTAAGGCCTTGGACAGCTTGTATTTCATTTAGCTTTAAATGGTCTTGATGATGGGGCATTGGTTGCTGTTTGCCCTGTCTTGGTTGCTGTGTAGAGAACCTCACAGTCGTGGTCAAAAGTTTTGAGAATGACCCAAGTATTGGTCTTCACAAAGTTTGCTGCTTCAGTGTTTTTAGATATTTTTGTCAGATGTTACTATGGTATACTGAAGTATCTCCCGAGTGGCGCAGTGGTCTAAGGCACTGCATCGCAGTGCTAGCTGTGCCACTAGAGATCCTGGTTCGAATCCAGGCTCTGTCGTAGCCGGCCGCGACCGGGAGACCCATGGGGCGGCGCACAATTGGCCCAGCGTCGTCCAGGGTAGGGGAGGGAATGGCCAGCAGGGATGTAGCTCAGTTGGTAGAGCATGGCGTTTGCAACGCCAGGGTTGTGGGTTCGATTCCCACGGGGGGCCAGTATGAAAAAACACAAAATATAAAAAATGTATGCACTCACTAACTGTAAGTCGCTCTGGATAAGAGCGTCTGCTAAATGACTAAAATGTAAATGTATAATTTCAAGCATTCCATAAGTGTCAAAGGCTTTTATTGACAATTACATTAAGTTTATGCAAAGAGTCAATATTTGCAGTGTTGACCCTTCTTTTTCAAGACCTCTGCAATCCGCCCTGGCATGCTGTCAATTAACTTCTGGGCCACATCCTGACTGATGGCAGCCCATTCTTGCATAATCAATGCTTGTAGTTTGTCAGAATTTGTGGGTTTTTGTTTGTCCACCCGCCTCTTGAGGATTGACCACAAGTTCTCAATGGGATTAAGGTCTGGGGAGTTTCCTGGCCATGGACCCAAAATGTCGATGTTTTGTTCCCCGAGCCACTTAGTTATCACTTTTGCCTTATGGCAAGGTGCTCCATCATGCTGGAAAAGGCATTGTTCGTCACCAAACTGTTCTTGGTTGGTTGGGAGAAGTTGCTCTCGGAGGATGTGTTGGTACCATTCTTTATTCATGGCTGTGTTCTTAGGCAAAATTGTGAGTGAGCCCACTCCCTTGGCTGAGAAGCAACCCCACACATGAATGGTGTCAGGATGCTTTACTGTTGGCATGACAAAGGACTGATGGTAGCGCTCACCTTGTCTTCTCCGGACAAGCTTTTTTCCGGATGCCCCAAACAATCGGAAAGGGGATTCATCAGAGAAAATGACTTTAACCCAGTCCTCAGCAGTCCAATCCCTGAACCTTTTGCAGAATATCAGTCTGTCCCTGATGTTTTTCCTGGAGAGAAGTGGCTTCCTCGCTGCCCTTCTTGAGACCAGGTCATCCTCCAAAAGTCTCCGCCTCACTGTGTGTGCAGATGCACTCACACCTGCCTGCTGCCATTCCTGAGCAAGCTCTGCACTGGTGGTGCCCCGATCCCGCAGCTGAATCAACTTTAGGAGACGGTCCTGGCACTTGCTGGACTTTCTTGGGAGCCCTGAATCCTTCTTCACAACAATTGAACCTCTCTCCTTGAAGTTCTTGATGATCCGATAAATGGTTGATTTAGGTGCAATCTTACTAGCAGCAATATCCTTGCCTGTGAAGCCCTTTTTGTGCAAAGCAATGATGACGGCACGTGTTTCCTTGCAGGTAACCATGGTTAACATAGGAAGAACAATGATTTCAAGCACCACCCTCCTTTTAAAGCTTCCAGTCTGTTATTCTAACTCAATCAGCATGACAGAGTGATCTCCAGCCTTGTCCTCGTCAACACTCTCACCTGTGTTAACGAGAGAATCACTGACATGATGTCAGCTGGTCCTTTTGTGTCAGGGCTGAAATGCAGTGGAAAAGTTTTTGGGGGATTAAGTTCATTTTCATGGCAAAGAGGGACTTTGCAATTAATTGCAATTCATCTGATCACTCTTCATGACATTCTGGAGTATATGCAAATTGCCATCATAAAAACTGAGGCAGCAGACTTTGTGAAAATTAATATTTGTGTCATTCTCAAAACCTTTGACCACGACTGTAGTCAGGAGCCTTAGTCAGGAGTGTGACACACTGATCTATATAGATGTAGGGTGTTTTGGCCTGGTAGCTCTCTCTCTGCATCTGGTTTTCAGGGGAAATGGAAGAGAGCCTGTGATGCAACTTCCGCTTTTGGCCGTTAACAAGGTGATACTCCATCTTAACTCCTCCATTTACTGAATTGGTTGAACAGAAGAGAACCTCCCCCGATAGGTTTTGTTGTTGTTCTCATCAGGACCAGAATGTGGGACATCCTGCTCAGGCGTTTCTTTTACGCCTGCTACCTTAGGTTTATCAAGACCTGTCCTCCCATACAACAGTCCCTTCCTCTCTACCAACATCCTCCTCTCTCTACCATCCACTGCTCTTTCCTCTGCTTTACTCTCCTCCTTTCTCCTCTCCTCTCCTTCTCCTCTTCTCCTCTCCTCTCTTACCCTCTCCTCTCTTCTCCTCTCCTCCTTTCTCTTCTCCTCTCCTCCTTTCTCCTCTCTTCTCCTCCTTTCTCCTCTCCTCTCCTACTTTCTCCTCTTTCTTCTCCTCCTTTCTCTTCTCCTCTCCTCTCCTCTCCTCTCCTCTCCTCTCCTCTCCTCTCCTCTCCTCTCCTCTCCTCTCCTCTCCTCTCCTCTCCTCTCCTCTCCTCTCCTCTCCTCTCCTCTCCTCTCCTCTCCTCTCCTCTCCTCTCCTCTCCTCTCCTCTCCTACTACTCTTCTCCTCTTCATCAATTCATCTCTTTCCCTTCTATTTTTCTTCCTCTCTATTCCTCCTCGTGGCGTACAGAGAGAGACCTTCAGCCAACACACACACACACACACACACACACACACACACACATTGCGTCCAGAGGCTGAGCCCCAGAAAAACAAACCTGTGTTAAACACTTAAGAACAACTGCAAGCGTTCATGTCTCCTCCCAGTCTCAGTGATTTGAGCTATTTGTCTTCTTGACTTCACATACATTCCACAGACATGTTGCAATGATAATAATGATCCCTTTCTCTCAACCACACAGCATATCTCTGTTAGCATATTATTCCCATGTGCTGGCATATTGATCAAGTAACACGTCACTGTTGTTTACCAGCTGTCTCAACCACCTGTTCTCTGAACTAAAGACGTGGTGTTGTTTATCACAGAGTGTCAAACATGGGGCACAAATACAGTGCAAAAATGTTTGTTAGCTGTACAGTACGCCACTTTGGATAGTCCACCTAATCCCTGTGCCTGTATCAAGCTCCAATATCTGTTGAATCATGAATTACTCAATTGAATGGAGGGAAGTGAATCATAGTGGTTTCCTTTCCTTACTTTGACAGTTTTATCTGGAGAACAAATAGTCCAATATATTCCTAACTACATTGTTTTACCTGCTATCACATGACTCAACTGTATCTGAGTAACAGTGAGCCAACAGAATGTGTTCAGCCGCTATCAAGGACATATCCTGGTTCTGTCCTGGGGTCCAACACTAGACTGGTACTGTCCAGTATGGTTCTGTCCTGGGGTCACTAGACTGGTACTGTCCAGTATGGTTCTGTCCTGGGGTCACTAGACTGGTACTGTCCAGTATGGTTCTGTCCTGGGGACACTAGACTGGTACTGTACAGTATAGTTCTGTCCTGGGGTCACTAGACTGGTACTGTCCAGTATGGTTCTGTCCTGGGGTCACTAGACTGGTACTGTCCAGTATGGTTCTGTCCTGGGGTCACTAGACTGGTACTGTCCAGTATGGTTCTGTCCTGGGGTTACTAGACTGGTACTGTACAGTATGGTTCTGTCCTGGGGTTACTAGACTGGTACTGTCCAGTATGGTTCTGTCCTGGGGTCACTAGACTGGTACTGTCCAGTATGGTTCTGTCCTGGGGTCACTAGACTGGTACTGTCCAGTATGGTTCTGTCCTGGGGTCACTAGACTGGTACTGTCCAGTATGGTTCTGTCCTGGTCCTGGGGTCACTAGACTGGTACTGTCCAGTATGGTTCTGTCCTGGGGTCACTAGACTGGTACTGTCCAGTATGGTTCTGTCCTGGGGTCACTAGACTGGTACTGTCCAGTATGGTTCTGTCCTGGGGTCACTAGACTGGTACTGTCCAGTATGGTTCTGTCCTGGTCCTGGGGTCACTAGACTGGTACTGTCCAGTATGGTTCTGTCCTGGTCCTGGGGTCACTAGACTGGTACTGTCCAGTATGGTTCTGTCCTGGGGTCACTAGACTGGTACTGTCCAGTATGGTTCTGTCCTGGGGTCACTAGACTGGTACTGTCCAGTATGGTTCTGTCCTGGTCCTGGGGTCACTAGACTGGTACTGTCCAGTATGGTTCTGTCCTGGTCCTGGGGTCACTAGACTGGTACTGTCCAGTATGGTTCTGTCCTGGGGTCACTAGACTGGTACTGTCCAGTATGGTTCTGTCCTGGGGTCACTAGACTGGTACTGTCCAGTATGGTTCTGTCCTGGGGTTACTAGACTGGTACTGTCCAGTATGGTTCTGTCCTGGGGACACTAGACTGGTACTGTACAGTATGGTTCTGTCCTGGGGTCACTAGACTGGTACTGTCCAGTATGGTTCTGTCCTGGGGTCCGATACTAGACTGGTACTGTCCAGTATGGTTCTGTCCTGGTCCTGGGGTCACTAGACTGGTACTGTCCAGTATGGTTCTGTCCTGGGGTCACTAGACTGGTACTGTCCAGTATGGTTCTGTCCTGGGGTTACTAGACTGGTACTGTACAGTATGGTTCTGTCCTGGGGTTACTAGACTGGTACTGTCCAGTATGGTTCTGTCCTGGGGTCCCAGGTGTGTCCACACTCCGCCTCCAGGTAGAATAAGCCCTCCCTCCCTGGTAGGGAAGCTGTAGTCTACAGCCAGTATTTAACCCAGGTGTAACCTGGACTAGTCAGAACTCATCTGGTCTGGGAGATTTCTGAGTTATGAATTACAGGAGATATCATGTTGAGGGAGAGTCTAATGAAGACATCCTCTAATGTGGGCCTATTCATCTTGCTATTGCTCACACTAAAATATGAAATTGAAATGTGGTGCAACTCTTCAGGTGTAAAACACACCCTGTCTGTCTGCCTGTCTGCCTGCCTGCCTGCCTGCCTGCCTGCCTGCCTGCCTGCCTGCCTGCCTGTCTGTCTGTCTGTCTGTCTGTCTGTCTGTCTGTCTGTCTGTCTGTCTGTCTGTCTGTCTGTCTGTCTGCCTGCCTGTCTGTCTGTCTGTCTGTCTGTCTGTCTGTCTGTCTGGCGAGGGAGACATGACATGATGATTAACAGGTCATATCTGATGTCATGTTTAGGAAGGGTATGATGTGTGTTGTATTTAGAAGAGATCTTCCTATGTGGCGTAATCATCGTGTTATTGCTTAACAGTTTTTGTGTGTTTCTCCCATATCAACAGCACATTGAGCGGTCTGGTAGAGTTGAATTACAGGACGGGAGATGTCATGTTTAGGAAGGGTGTTTGGTGTATGTGGAAGAGTTCCATCTCCCCCCCCCTCTCTCTCTCTCTCTCTCCCCCAGGAGGCCCAGGTGTTACTCGCCAGGTACAGGGGTGTGATGGGTAGCGTCCTGGAGGACAGCCGATTGGCTAGACTACAGCTGGAGGGCGGAGCCAACCTGTCCCGCCTCCGCAAAGAGGAAACCAGTGTCAGTCTCACCGACGACTACAGGTAATGATTCAGTCATTAAACCAGTGTCAGCCTCACCGACGACTACAGGTAATGATTCAGTCATTAAACCAGTGTCAGCCTCACCGACGACTACAGGTAATGATTCAGTCATTAAACCAGTGTCAGCCTCACTGACGACTACAGGTAATGATTCAGTCATTAAACCAGTGTCAGTCTCACCGACGACTACAGGTAATGATTCAGTCATTAAACCAGTGTCAGCCTCACCGACGACTACAGGTAATGATTCAGTCATTAAACCAGTGTCAGTCTCACCGACGACTACAGGTAATGATTCAGTCATTAAACCAGTGTCAGTCTCACCGACGACTACAGGTAATGATTCAGTCATTAAACCAGTGTCAGTCTCACCGACGACTACAGGTAATGATTCAGTCATTAAACCAGTGTCAGCCTCACCGACGACTACAGGTAATGATTCAGTCATTAAACCAGTGTCAGCCTCACCGACGACTACAGGTAATGATTCAGTCATTAAACCAGTGTCAGCCTCACCGACGACTACATGTAATGATTCAGTCATTAAAACTGCAATAAGCTTTTTGGGCGACCCAACCAAATTCACATAGAAATATGAGTTATAGATCTGTCATTGTCAGTCTAAGAAGCGGTAGATCTGTTCTATGCGCGCTATTTCTATGCTTCCTGTTCTTAAGTTTAGTTTTTGCGTCTTTTACTTTCGGCTTTGTACACCAGCTTCAAACATTTGAAAATACAATATTTTTGGTTATGAAAAATATATTTCACAGTGGTTTAGATGGTCCAATGACTCTCTCCACTATACTTCCTTGTTTTGTAAAATAAACTGAAATTAGATGAACTATTAGAATTTTAGCAACCAGGAAATGGCGGAGTGATTTCTGCACATTGCACCTTTAAAGATACACTTGTATCCACAGCAAGTTGACACATGTATACAACCCAGCACCATTCTCCAGCCAACTCCTCTATATTCTCCCTCATTCGCTTTGTCCAACCTCCCTCTCCTCCATTTCCCCTTTCTTCTCGTTTGTTTGTGACTAAATGGTCCAGTACATCTGGATCCAGGAGTTGTTCACTGGGACAGAGAACTGATTAGGAATGTTTCCCGTCTCCAAAGCAGCTGAGAGAGAGAGAGAGAGAGAGAGAGAGAGAGAGAGAGAGACTATAAAGGAATGGAACTGAGTGTTTTTGCTCTGTCTGAGCCAAGAGGAACCTGTCTTATCTACACCTCCACTATAATCACATTCAGAGATACTAGCTAACTAGCTCCCCCCTCTCCCTCGTTTTGGCTTCCAAGCTAGCCCTCCTCTGTACTTTGACATCCCCTTCTCACAGTCCTCTCGCTCTCCCTTCTCTCTCACTCCCTCTCTACATTCACTCTCTGCCTTCACTCTCTCTCCCTCTCTCCCTTCACTCTCTCTCCCTCTCTCCCTTCACTCTCTCTCCCTCTCTGCCTTCACTCTCTCTCCCTCTCTGCCTTCACTCTCTCTCCCTCTCTGCCTTTACTCTCACTCCATCTCTGCCTTCACTCTCTCCCTTCACTCTCTCTCCCTCTCTGCCTTCACTCTCTCTCCCTCTCTGCTTTCACTCTTTCTCCCTCTCTGCCTTCACTCTCTCTCTCTATCTCTGTCTGTCTCTCTCTCACTCCCTCTCTGCCTTCACTCTTTCTGTCTTTCTCTCTCTCCATCTCTGCCTTCACACTCTCTCTCTGTCTGTCTGTCTGTCTGTCTGTCTGTCTGTCTGTCTGTCTGTCTGTCTGTCTGTCTGTCTGTCTGTCTGTCTGTCTGTCTGTCTGTCTCTCTCTCTCTCTCTGCCTCTCTCTCTCTCTCTCTCTCTCTCTCTCTCTCTCTCTCTCTGTCTCTCTCTCTGTCTGTCTGTCTCTCTCTCCCTCTCAACCTTCTCTCTCTCTCTCTCTGTCTCTGTCTGTCTCGCTCTCTCTCCTCCCCTGTCTCTCATCTAAGGTGTCTCTGGTCTTTATGTGGTCCTCTGTAGCTCAGCTGGTAGAGCACGGCGCTTGTAACGCCAAGGTAGTGGGTTCGATCCCCGGGACCACCCATACACAAAAAAAAAATGTATGCACGCATGACTGTAAGTCGCTTTGGATAAAAGCGTCTGCTAAATGGCACATTATTATTTATTATTATTTATCAGAGCTCTAGTGAATATTGTTCTGTTGTCCTAATGTCTCCTGTTGTCTTAATGTCTCCTGTTGTGTCTACACCCATAGGGAGCCATTTGGGACCCAGCCTATGTCTGATGTCAGCAGCTAGCAGGGCTTCCCCCTGGTCTTATGTCATGGTGTAATTCAGTCTGCTTCCTTCCTGAGACTAACCCCTCTCCTGATCCCTCTCTGTCACCTCAGGCCCTGCCTGCCACACCCCTCCCAATGCTCAGGAATGTACTCTCCCTACCTGCTCCTGACTAGAGGCCCCTGGAGGGCATTTCCAACTCACTCAGAAATGGGGGGAATGTTTCCCTCTAGTTCCTAACTTCTGGGGCTTGCAGATAAATGCGTTGTATGTTTATTTTTCCTGTGGTGGTGGTGGGGTTTGCAGAGTCAGAGAAATGCTTTTTCTGTATGTTGTGTCTTTGGGGTTAGTCTTAAAGGGCCGGTGTCAGAGGAGAAGGCCTAAGCTCTTGTTTTGGAGGAAGTCAGGGCTTATGAGGAGATGAGAGAGAGATATAGAAAGGCATGGTGTGATGGACATGGAGGAGGAGTGGAGACATGACAACAAAAAGACTGAGGGGTTTGTTTTGGTTCTGGTCAGCTCTGACACGGACTCCAGGTGAGAGTATTTATTTAACCTTTATTTGACCAGGTCAGTTGACTGAGAACACGTTCTCATTTACAGCAACCACCTGGGGAATAGTTACAGGGGAGAGGAATGAATGAGTCAATTGGAAGCTGGGGATGATTAGGTGGCCATGATTGTATGAGGGGCCAAATTGGGAATTTAGTCAGGACAGCGAGGTTAACACCCCTACTCTTAAGATAAGTGCCATGGGATCTTTAGTGACCCACAGCGAGTCAGGATACCCAATTTAACGTCCCATCTGAAAGACAGCAGCCTACACAGGGCAATGTCATGGGGCATTGGGATATCGTTTTAGACCAGAAGAAAGGGTGCCTCCAACACCACTTCCACCAGGATCTGGTATCCCATCTAGGGACCCAACACCACTTCCACCAGGATCTGGTATCCCATCCAGGGACCCAACACCACTTCCACCAGGATCTGGTATCCCATCCAGGGACCCAACACCACTTCCACCAGGATCTGGTATCCCATCTAGGGACCCAACACCACTTCCACCAGGATCTGGTATCCCATCTAGGGACCCAACACCACTTCCACCAGCATCTGGTATCCCATCTAGGGACCCAACACCACTTCCACCAGGATCTGGTATCCCATCTAGGGACCCAACACCACTTCCACCAGGATCTGGTATCCCATCTAGGGACCCAACACCACTTCCACCAGGATCTGGTATCCCATCCAGGGACCCAACACCACTTCCACCAGGATCTGGTATCCCATCTAAGGACCCAACACCACTTCCACCAGGATCTGGTATCCCATCTAGGGACCCAACACCACTTCCACCAGGATCTGGTATCCCATCTAGGGACCCAACACCACTTCCAACAGGATCTGGTCTCCCATCCAGGGACCAACCAGGACCAACCCTGCTTAGCTTCAGAGGCAAGCCAGCAGTGGGATGCAGGGTGGTGTGCTGTTTTATAGAAACTGATAACAACCCCTAGTGTCTGAGGGGTCGTTATGAGACATGGTCTTTACCTAAAGACTCTCTGTGTGTCAGTATAGGGTTGTATTGTTCCTGCAGTGACACCACTCTGTGTGTCAGTATAGGGTTGTATTGTTCCTGCAGTGACACCACTCTGTGTGTCGGTATAGGGTTGTATTGTTCCTGGAGCTGCAGTGACACCACTCTGTGTGTCAGTATAGGGTTGTATTGTTCCTGCAGTGACACCACTCTGTGTGTCAGTATAGGGTTGTATTGTTCCTGGAGCTGCAGTGACACCACTCTGTGTGTCGGTATAGGGTTGTATTGTTCCTGCAGTGACACCACTCTGTGTGTCAGTATAGGGTTGCATTGTTCCTGCAGTGACACCACTCTGTGTGTCAGTATAGGGTTGTATTGTTCCTGGAGCTGCAGTGACACCACTCTGTGTGTCAGTATAGGGTTGTATTGTTCCTGCAGTGACACCACTCTGTGTGTCAGTATAGGGTTGTATTGTTCCTGGAGCTGCAGTGACACCACTCTGTGTGTCAGTATAGGGTTGTATTGTTCCTGGAGCTGCAGTGACACCACTCTGTGTGTCAGTATAGGGTTGTATTGTTCCTGCAGTGACACCACTCTGTGTGTCGGTATAGGGTTGTATTGTTCCTGGAGCTGCAGTGACACCACTCTGTGTGTCAGTATAGGGTTGTATTGTTCCTGCAGTGACACCACTCTGTGTGTCAGTATAGGGTTGTATTGTTCCTGCAGTGACACCACTCTGTGTGTCAGTATAGGGTTGTATTGTTCCTGGAGCTGCAGTGACACCACTCTGTGTGTCGGTATAGGGTTGTATTGTTCCTGCAGTGACACCACTCTGTGTGTCAGTATAGGGTTGTATTGTTCCTGCAGTGACACCACTCTGTGTGTCAGTATAGGGTTGTATTGTTCCTGGAGCTGCAGTGACACCACTCTGTGTGTCAGTATAGGGTTGTATTGTTCCTGCAGTGACACCACTCTGTGTGTCAGTATAGGGTTGTATTGTTCCTGGAGCTGCAGTGACACCACTCTGTGTGTCGGTATAGGGTTGTATTGTTCCTGCAGTGACACCACTCTGTGTGTCAGTATAGGGTTGCATTGTTCCTGCAGTGACACCACTCTGTGTGTCAGTATAGGGTTGTATTGTTCCTGGAGCTGCAGTGACACCACTCTGTGTGTCAGTATAGGGTTGTATTGTTCCTGCAGTGACACCACTCTGTGTGTCAGTATAGGGTTGTATTGTTCCTGGAGCTGCAGTGACACCACTCTGTGTGTCAGTATAGGGTTGTATTGTTCCTGGAGCTGCAGTGACACCACTCTGTGTGTCAGTATAGGGTTGTATTGTTCCTGCAGTGACACCACTCTGTGTGTCGGTATAGGGTTGTATTGTTCCTGGAGCTGCAGTGACACCACTCTGTGTGTCAGTATAGGGTTGTATTGTTCCTGCAGTGACACCACTCTGTGTGTCAGTATAGGGTTGTATTGTTCCTGCAGTGACACCACTCTGTGTGTCAGTATAGGGTTGTATTGTTCCTGGAGCTGCAGTGACACCACTCTGTGTGTCGGTATAGGGTTGTATTGTTCCTGCAGTGACACCACTCTGTGTGTCAGTATAGGGTTGTATTGTTCCTGCAGTGACACCACTCTGTGTGTCAGTATAGGGTTGTATTGTTCCTGGAGCTGCAGTGACACCACTCTGTGTGTCAGTATAGGGTTGTATTGTTCCTGCAGTGACACCACTCTGTGTGTCAGTATAGGGTTGTATTGTTCCTGCAGTGACACCACTCTGTGTGTCAGTATAGGGTTGTATTGTTCCTGGAGCTGCAGTGACACCACTCTGTGTGTCAGTATAGGGTTGTATTGTTCCTGCAGTGACACCACTCTGTGTGTCAGTATAGGGTTGTATTGTTCCTGGGGCTGCAGTGACACCACTCTGTGTGTCAGTATAGGGTTGTATTGTTCCTGCAGTGACACCACTCTGTGTGTCAGTATAGGGTTGTATTGTTCCTGGAGCTGCAGTGACACCACTCTGTGTGTCAGTATAGGGTTGTATTGTTCCTGCAGTGACACCACTCTGTGTGTCAGTATAGGGTTGTATTGTTCCTGGGGCTCCAGTGACACCACTCTGTGTGTCAGTATAGGGTTGTATTGTTCCTGGGGCTGCAGTGACACCACTCTGTGTGTCAGTATAGGGTTGTATTGTTCCTGCAGTGACACCACTCTGTGTGTCAGTATAGGGTTGTATTGTTCCTGCAGTGACACCACTCTGTGTGTCAGTATAGGGTTGTATTGTTCCTGGAGCTGCAGTGACACCACTCTGTGTGTCAGTATAGGGTTGTATTGTTCCTGCAGTGACACCACTCTGTGTGTCAGTATAGGGTTGTATTGTTCCTGCAGTGACACCACTCTGTGTGTCAGTATAGGGTTGTATTGTTCCTGGGGCTGCAGTGACACCACTCTGTGTGTCAGTATAGGGTTGTATTGTTCCTGCAGTGACACCACTCTGTGTGTCAGTATAGGGTTGTATTGTTCCTGGAGCTGCAGTGACACCACTCTGTGTGTCGGTATAGGGTTGTATTGTTCCTGCAGTGACACCACTCTGTGTGTCGGTATAGGGTTGTATTGTTCCTGGAGTGACACCACTCTGTGTGTCGGTATAGGGTTGTATTGTTCCTGCAGTGACACCACTCTGTGTGTCAGTATAGGGTTGTATTGTTCCTGCAGTGACACCACTCTGTGTGTCGGTATAGGGTTGTATTGTTCCTGCAGTGACACCACTCTGTGTGTCAGTATAGGGTTGTATTGTTCCTGGAGCTGCAGTGACACCACTCTGTGTGTCAGTATAGGGTTGTATTGTTCCTGCAGTGACACCACTCTGTGTGTCAGTATAGGGTTGTATTGTTCCTGGAGCTGCAGTGACACCACTCTGTGTGTCGGTATAGGGTTGTATTGTTCCTGGGTCTGCAGTGACACCACTCTGTGTGTCAGTATAGGGTTGTATTGTTCCTGGAGCTGCAGTGACACCACTCTGTGTGTCAGTATAGGGTTGTATTGTTCCTGCAGTGACACCACTCTGTGTGTCGGTATAGGGTTGTATTGTTCCTGCAGTGACACCACTCTGTGTGTCGGTATAGGGTTGTATTGTTCCTGCAGTGACACCACTCTGTGTGTCAGTATAGGGTTGTATTGTTCCTGCAGTGACACCACTCTGTGTGTCAGTATAGGGTTGTATTGTTCCTGCAGTGACACCACTCTGTGTGTCGGTATAGGGTTGTATTGTTCCTGGAGCTGCAGTGACACCACTCTGTGTGTCGGTATAGGGTTGTATTGTTCCTGCAGTGACACCACTCTGTGTGTCAGTATAGGGTTGCATTGTTCCTGCAGTGACACCACTCTGTGTGTCAGTATAGGGTTGTATTGTTCCTGGAGCTGCAGTGACACCACTCTGTGTGTCAGTATAGGGTTGTATTGTTCCTGCAGTGACACCACTCTGTGTGTCAGTATAGGGTTGTATTGTTCCTGGAGCTGCAGTGACACCACTCTGTGTGTCAGTATAGGGTTGTATTGTTCCTGGAGCTTCAGTGACACCACTCTGTGTGTCAGTATAGGGTTGTATTGTTCCTGCAGTGACACCACTCTGTGTGTCGGTATAGGGTTGTATTGTTCCTGGAGCTGCAGTGACACCACTCTGTGTGTCGGTATAGGGTTGTATTGTTCCTGCAGTGACACCACTCTGTGTGTCAGTATAGGGTTGTATTGTTCCTGGAGCTGCAGTGACACCACTCTGTGTGTCAGTATAGGGTTGTATTGTTCCTGCAGTGACACCACTCTGTGTGTCAGTATAGGGTTGTATTGTTCCTGCAGTGACACCACTCTGTGTGTCAGTATAGGGTTGTATTGTTCCTGGAGCTGCAGTGACACCACTCTGTGTGTCGGTATAGGGTTGTATTGTTCCTGCAGTGACACCACTCTGTGTGTCAGTATAGGGTTGTATTGTTCCTGAAGTGACACCACTCTGTGTGTCGGTATAGGGTTGTATTGTTCCTGCAGTGACACCACTCTGTGTGTCAGTATAGGGTTGTATTGTTCCTGCAGTGACACCACTCTGTGTGTCAGTATAGGGTTGTATTGTTCCTGCAGTGACACCACTCTGTGTGTCAGTATAGGGTTGTATTGTTCCTGGAGCTGCAGTGACACCACTCTGTGTGTCAGTATAGGGTTGTATTGTTCCTGCAGTGACACCACTCTGTGTGTCAGTATAGGGTTGTATTGTTCCTGGGGCTGCAGTGACACCACTCTGTGTGTCAGTATAGGGTTGTATTGTTCCTGCAGTGACACCACTCTGTGTGTCAGTATAGGGTTGTATTGTTCCTGGAGCTGCAGTGACACCACTCTGTGTGTCGGTATAGGGTTGTATTGTTCCTGCAGTGACACCACTCTGTGTGTCGGTATAGGGTTGTATTGTTCCTGGAGCTGCAGTGACACCACTCTGTGTGTCAGTATAGGGTTGTATTGTTCCTGCAGTGACACCACTCTGTGTGTCAGTATAGGGTTGTATTGTTCCTGGGGCTCCAGTGACACCACTCTGTGTGTCAGTATAGGGTTGTATTGTTCCTGTGGCTGCAGTGACACCACTCTGTGTGTCAGTATAGGGTTGTATTGTTCCTGCAGTGACACCACTCTGTGTGTCAGTATAGGGTTGTATTGTTCCTGCAGTGACACCACTCTGTGTGTCAGTATAGGGTTGTATTGTTCCTGGAGCTGCAGTGACACCACTCTGTGTGTCAGTATAGGGTTGTATTGTTCCTGCAGTGACACCACTCTGTGTGTCAGTATAGGGTTGTATTGTTCCTGCAGTGACACCACTCTGTGTGTCAGTATAGGGTTGTATTGTTCCTGGGGCTGCAGTGACACCACTCTGTGTGTCAGTATAGGGTTGTATTGTTCCTGCAGTGACACCACTCTGTGTGTCAGTATAGGGTTGTATTGTTCCTGGAGCTGCAGTGACACCACTCTGTGTGTCGGTATAGGGTTGTATTGTTCCTGCAGTGACACCACTCTGTGTGTCGGTATAGGGTTGTATTGTTCCTGGAGTGACACCACTCTGTGTGTCGGTATAGGGTTGTATTGTTCCTGCAGTGACACCACTCTGTGTGTCAGTATAGGGTTGTATTGTTCCTGCAGTGACACCACTCTGTGTGTCGGTATAGGGTTGTATTGTTCCTGCAGTGACACCACTCTGTGTGTCAGTATAGGGTTGTATTGTTCCTGGAGCTGCAGTGACACCACTCTGTGTGTCAGTATAGGGTTGTATTGTTCCTGCAGTGACACCACTCTGTGTGTCAGTATAGGGTTGTATTGTTCCTGGAGCTGCAGTGACACCACTCTGTGTGTCGGTATAGGGTTGTATTGTTCCTGGGTCTGCAGTGACACCACTCTGTGTGTCAGTATAGGGTTGTATTGTTCCTGGAGCTGCAGTGACACCACTCTGTGTGTCAGTATAGGGTTGTATTGTTCCTGCAGTGACACCACTCTGTGTGTCGGTATAGGGTTGTATTGTTCCTGCAGTGACACCACTCTGTGTGTCGGTATAGGGTTGTATTGTTCCTGGAGCTGCAGTGACACCACTCTGTGTGTCAGTATAGGGTTGTATTGTTCCTGGAGCTGCAGTGACACCACTCTGTGTGTCGGTATAGGGTTGTATTGTTCCTGCAGTGACACCACTCTGTGTGTCAGTATAGGGTTGCATTGTTCCTGCAGTGACACCACTCTGTGTGTCAGTATAGGGTTGTATTGTTCCTGGAGCTGCAGTGACACCACTCTGTGTGTCAGTATAGGGTTGTATTGTTCCTGCAGTGACACCACTCTGTGTGTCAGTATAGGGTTGTATTGTTCCTGGAGCTGCAGTGACACCACTCTGTGTGTCAGTATAGGGTTGTATTGTTCCTGGAGCTGCAGTGACACCACTCTGTGTGTCAGTATAGGGTTGTATTGTTCCTGCAGTGACACCACTCTGTGTGTCGGTATAGGGTTGTATTGTTCCTGGAGCTGCAGTGACACCACTCTGTGTGTCAGTATAGGGTTGTATTGTTCCTGCAGTGACACCACTCTGTGTGTCAGTATAGGGTTGTATTGTTCCTGCAGTGACACCACTCTGTGTGTCAGTATAGGGTTGTATTGTTCCTGGAGCTGCAGTGACACCACTCTGTGTGTCGGTATAGGGTTGTATTGTTCCTGCAGTGACACCACTCTGTGTGTCAGTATAGGGTTGTATTGTTCCTGCAGTGACACCACTCTGTGTGTCAGTATAGGGTTGTATTGTTCCTGGAGCTGCAGTGACACCACTCTGTGTGTCAGTATAGGGTTGTATTGTTCCTGCAGTGACACCACTCTGTGTGTCAGTATAGGGTTGTATTGTTCCTGCAGTGACACCACTCTGTGTGTCAGTATAGGGTTGTATTGTTCCTGGAGCTGCAGTGACACCACTCTGTGTGTCAGTATAGGGTTGTATTGTTCCTGCAGTGACACCACTCTGTGTGTCAGTATAGGGTTGTATTGTTCCTGGGGCTGCAGTGACACCACTCTGTGTGTCAGTATAGGGTTGTATTGTTCCTGCAGTGACACCACTCTGTGTGTCAGTATAGGGTTGTATTGTTCCTGGAGCTGCAGTGACACCACTCTGTGTGTCAGTATAGGGTTGTATTGTTCCTGCAGTGACACCACTCTGTGTGTCAGTATAGGGTTGTATTGTTCCTGGGGCTCCAGTGACACCACTCTGTGTGTCAGTATAGGGTTGTATTGTTCCTGGGGCTGCAGTGACACCACTCTGTGTGTCAGTATAGGGTTGTATTGTTCCTGCAGTGACACCACTCTGTGTGTCAGTATAGGGTTGTATTGTTCCTGCAGTGACACCACTCTGTGTGTCAGTATAGGGTTGTATTGTTCCTGGAGCTGCAGTGACACCACTCTGTGTGTCAGTATAGGGTTGTATTGTTCCTGCAGTGACACCACTCTGTGTGTCAGTATAGGGTTGTATTGTTCCTGCAGTGACACCACTCTGTGTGTCAGTATAGGGTTGTATTGTTCCTGGGGCTGCAGTGACACCACTCTGTGTGTCAGTATAGGGTTGTATTGTTCCTGCAGTGACACCACTCTGTGTGTCAGTATAGGGTTGTATTGTTCCTGGAGCTGCAGTGACACCACTCTGTGTGTCGGTATAGGGTTGTATTGTTCCTGCAGTGACACCACTCTGTGTGTCGGTATAGGGTTGTATTGTTCCTGGAGTGACACCACTCTGTGTGTCGGTATAGGGTTGTATTGTTCCTGCAGTGACACCACTCTGTGTGTCAGTATAGGGTTGTATTGTTCCTGCAGTGACACCACTCTGTGTGTCGGTATAGGGTTGTATTGTTCCTGCAGTGACACCACTCTGTGTGTCAGTATAGGGTTGTATTGTTCCTGGAGCTGCAGTGACACCACTCTGTGTGTCAGTATAGGGTTGTATTGTTCCTGCAGTGACACCACTCTGTGTGTCAGTATAGGGTTGTATTGTTCCTGGAGCTGCAGTGACACCACTCTGTGTGTCGGTATAGGGTTGTATTGTTCCTGGGTCTGCAGTGACACCACTCTGTGTGTCAGTATAGGGTTGTATTGTTCCTGGAGCTGCAGTGACACCACTCTGTGTGTCAGTATAGGGTTGTATTGTTCCTGCAGTGACACCACTCTGTGTGTCGGTATAGGGTTGTATTGTTCCTGCAGTGACACCACTCTGTGTGTCGGTATAGGGTTGTATTGTTCCTGGAGCTGCAGTGACACCACTCTGTGTGTCAGTATAGGGTTGTATTGTTCCTGCAGTGTCACCACTCTGTGTGTCAGTATAGGGTTGTATTGTTCCTGGAGCTGCAGTGACACCACTCTGTGTGTCGGTATAGGGTTGTATTGTTCCTGGGGCTGCAGTGACACCACTCTGTGTGTCAGTATAGGGTTGTATTGTTCCTGCAGTGACACCACTCTGTGTGTCGGTATAGGGTTGTATTGTTCCTGCAGTGACACCACTCTGTGTGTCGGTATAGGGTTGTATTGTTCCTGGAGCTGCAGTGACACCACTCTGTGTGTCGGTATAGGGTTGTATTGTTCCTGGAGCTGCAGTGACACCACTCTGTGTGTCGGTATAGGGTTGTATTGTTCCTGCAGTGACACCACTCTGTGTGTCGGTATAGGGTTGTATTGTTCCTGCAGTGACACCACTCTGTGTGTCGGTATAGGGTTGTATTGTTCCTGGAGCTGCAGTGACACCACTCTGTGTGTCAGTATAGGGTTGTATTGTTCCTGCAGTGACACCACTCTGTGTGTCAGTATAGGGTTGTATTGTTCCTCCAGTGACACCACTCTGTGTGTCAGTATAGGGTTGTATTGTTCCTGGGGCTGCAGTGACACCACTCTGTGTGTCGGTATAGGGTTGTATTGTTCCTGCAGTGACACCACTCTGTGTGTCAGTATAGGGTTGTATTGTTCCTGGAGCTTCAGTGACACCACTCTGTGTGTCAGTATAGGGTTGTATTGTTCCTGCAGTGACACCACTCTGTGTGTCAGTATAGGGTTGTATTGTTCCTGGGGCTGCAGTGACACCACTCTGTGTGTCAGTATAGGGTTGTATTGTTCCTGCAGTGACACCACTCTGTGTGTCAGTATAGGGTTGTATTGTTCCTGCAGTGAAACCACTCTGTGTGTCAGTATAGGGTTGTATTGTTCCTGGAGCTGCAGTGACACCACTCTGTGTGTCAGTATAGGGTTGTATTGTTCCTGCAGTGACACCACTCTGTGTGTCAGTATAGGGTTGTATTGTTCCTGCAGTGACACCACTCTGTGTGTCAGTATAGGGTTGTATTGTTCCTGGGGCTGCAGTGACACCACTCTGTGTGTCGGTATAGGGTTGTATTGTTCCTGCAGTGACACCACTCTGTGTGTCAGTATAGGGTTGTATTGTTCCTGCAGTGACACCACTCTATGTGTCAGTATAGGGTTGTATTGTTCCTGGAGTGACACCACTCTGTGTGTCGGTATAGGGTTGTATTGTTCCTGCAGTGACACCACTCTGTGTGTCAGTATAGGGTTGTATTGTTCCTGGAGTGACACCACTCTGTGTGTCGGTATAGGGTTGTATTGTTCCTGCAGTGACACCACTCTGTGTGTCAGTATAGGGTTGTATTGTTCCTGCAGTGACACCACTCTGTGTGTCAGTATGGGGTTGTATTGTTCCTGGGGCTGCAGTGACACCACTCTGTGTGTCGGTATAGGGTTGTATTGTTCCTGCAGTGACACCACTCTGTGTGTCGGTATAGGGTTGTATTGTTCCTGCAGTGACACCACTCTGTGTGTCAGTATAGGGTTGTATTGTTCCTGCAGTGACACCACTCTGTGTGTCAGTATAGGGTTGTATTGTTCCTGGAGTGACACCACTCTGTGTGTCGGTATAGGGTTGTATTGTTCCTGCAGTGACACCACTCTGTGTGTCAGTATAGGGTTGTATTGTTCCTGGAGTGACACCACTCTGTGTGTCGGTATAGGGTTGTATTGTTCCTGCAGTGACACCACTCTGTGTGTCAGTATAGGGTTGTATTGTTCCTGCAGTGACACCACTCTGTGTGTCAGTATAGGGTTGTATTGTTCCTGGGGCTGCAGTGACACCACTCTGTGTGTCGGTATAGGGTTGTATTGTTCCTGCAGTGACACCACTCTGTGTGTCAGTATAGGGTTGTATTGTTCCTGCAGTGACACCACTCTGTGTGTCAGTATAGGGTTGTATTGTTCCTGGAGCTGCAGTGACACCACTCTGTGTGTCGGTATAGGGTTGTATTGTTCCTGCAGTGACACCACTCTGTGTGTCAGTATAGGGTTGTATTGTTCCTGGAGCTGCAGTGACACCACTCTGTGTGTCGGTATAGGGTTGTATTGTTCCTGCAGTGACACCACTCTGTGTGTCAGTATAGGGTTGTATTGTTCCTGGAGCTGCAGTGACACCACTCTGTGTGTCAGTATAGGGTTGTATTGTTCCTGCAGTGACACCACTCTGTGTGTCAGTATAGGGTTGTATTGTTCCTGGAGCTACAGTGACACCACTCTGTGTGTCAGTATAGGGTTGTATTGTTCCTGGAGCTGCAGTGACACCACTCTGTGTGTCGGTATAGGGTTGTATTGTTCCTGCAGTGACACCACTCTGTGTGTCGGTATAGGGTTGTATTGTTCCTGCAGTGACACCACTCTGTGTGTCAGTATAGGGTTGTATTGTTCCTGGAGCTGCAGTGACACCACTCTGTGTGTCGGTATAGGGTTGTATTGTTCCTGCAGTGACACCACTCTGTGTGTCAGTATAGGGTTGTATTGTTCCTGGGGCTGCAGTGACACCACTCTGTGTGTCAGTATAGGGTTGTATTGTTCCTGCAGTGACACCACTCTGTGTGTCGGTATAGGGTTGTATTGTTCCTGGGGCTCCAGTGACACCACTCTGTGTGTCGGTATAGGGTTGTATTGTTCCTGGGGCTCCAGTGACACCACTCTGTGTGTCAGTATAGGGTTGTATTGTTCCTGCAGTGACACCACTCTGTGTGTCAGTATAGGGTTGTATTGTTCCTGCAGTGACACCACTCTGTGTGTCAGTATAGGGTTGTATTGTTCCTCCAGTGACACCACTCTGTGTGTCAGTATAGGGTTGTATTGTTCCTGGGGCTGCAGTGACACCACTCTGTGTGTCGGTATAGGGTTGTATTGTTCCTGCAGTGACACCACTCTGTGTGTCAGTATAGGGTTGTATTGTTCCTGGAGCTGCAGTGACACCACTCTGTGTGTCAGTATAGGGTTGTATTGTTCCTGCAGTGACACCACTCTGTGTGTCGGTATAGGGTTGTATTGTTCCTGGAGCTGCAGTGACACCACTCTGTGTGTCGGTATAGGGTTGTATTGTTCCTGCAGTGACACCACTCTGTGTGTCAGTATAGGGTTGTATTGTTCCTGCAGTGACACCACTCTGTGTGTCGGTATAGGGTTGTATTGTTCCTGCAGTGACACCACTCTGTGTGTCAGTATAGGGTTGTATTGTTCCTGCAGTGACACCACTCTGTGTGTCAGTATAGGGTTGTATTGTTCCTGGAGCTGCAGTGACACCACTCTGTGTGTCAGTATAGGGTTGTATTGTTCCTGCAGTGACACCACTCTGTGTGTCGGTATAGGGTTGTATTGTTCCTGCAGTGACACCACTCTGTGTGTCGGTATAGGGTTGTATTGTTCCTGGGGCTGCAGTGACACCACTCTGTGTGTCGGTATAGGGTTGTATTGTTCCTGCAGTGACACCACTCTGTGTGTCGGTATAGGGTTGTATTGTTCCTGGACCTGCAGTGACACCACTCTGTGTGTCAGTATAGGGTTGTATTGTTCCTGCAGTGACACCACTCTGTGTGTCGGTATAGGGTTGTATTGTTCCTGGACCTGCAGTGACACCACTCTGTGTGTCAGTATAGGGTTGTATTGTTCCTGCAGTGACACCACTCTGTGTGTCAGTATAGGGTTGTATTGTTCCTGGAGCTGCAGTGACACCACTCTGTGTGTCAGTATAGGGTTGTATTGTTCCTGCAGTGACACCACTCTGTGTGTCAGTATAGGGTTGTATTGTTCCTGGAGCTGCAGTGACACCACTCTGTGTGTCAGTATAGGGTTGTATTGTTCCTGGGGCTCCAGTGACACCACTCTGTGTGTCAGTATAGGGTTGTATTGTTCCTGGAGCTGCAGTGACACCACTCTGTGTGTCGGTATAGGGTTGTATTGTTCCTGCAGTGACACCACTCTGTGTGTCAGTATAGGGTTGTATTGTTCCTGCAGTGACACCACTCTGTGTGTCAGTATAGGGTTGTATTGTTCCTGGAGCTGCAGTGACACCACTCTGTGTGTCAGTATAGGGTTGTATTGTTCCTGCAGTGACACCACTCTGTGTGTCGGTATAGGGTTGTATTGTTCCTGGAGCTGCAGTGACACCACTCTGTGTGTCAGTATAGGGTTGTATTGTTCCTGCAGTGACACCACTCTGTGTGTCAGTATAGGGTTGTATCGTTCCTGGGGCTGCAGTCCTAAACTTAATCAGACTGTTCCCCTCACATACTGTAGTTCAGTTCCCCTGTAGTATAGACCTTGCCTTGGGGTACAGTGTGTTAACTGACTGTAATCATGTGTTATTATTACGCATGTGTTGTTAAGGTTACCTGGCCAGGGCCCCTCTCTCTCTGGCAGGCAGCATTTACACATCTGCTGCTCTATACACTGATATCCTGGAGGAGGTAGAGGAGGAGGAGGAGGTAGAGGAGGAGGAGGTAGAGGTAGAGGAGGAGGTAGAGGAGGAGGTAGAGGAGGAGGAGGTAGAGGAGGAGGTAGAGGTAGAGGAGGAGGTAGAGGTAGAGGAGGAGGTAGAGGAGGAGGAGGAGGTAGAGGAGGAGGAGGAGGTAGAGGAGGAGGTAGAGGAGGAGGAGGAGGTAGAGGAGGAGGTAGAGGAGGAGGAGGAGGTAGAGGAGGAGGAGGAGGAGGTAGAGGAGGAGGAGGAGGAGGAGGTAGCCTCCTGAGTGGCGCAGTGGTCTAAGGCACTGGATCGCAGTGGTAACTGTGCCACTAGAGATCCTGGTTCGAATCCAGGCTCTGTCGCCGCCGGCCGTGACCGGGAGACTCATGGGCGGCGCACAATTGGCCCAGCGTCGTCCAGGGTAGGGGAGGGAATGGCCGGCAGGGATGTAGCTCAGTTGATAGAGCATGGCGGAGGAGGTAGAGGAGGAGGAGGTAGGGGTAGAGGAGGAGGAGGTAGAGGAGGAGGAGGTAGGGGTAGAGGAGGAGGAGGAGGAGGTAGGGGTAGAGGAGTGAGGAGGTAGAGGAGGAGGAGGTAGGGGTAGAGGAGGAGGAGGTAGAGGAGGAGGAGGTAGAGGAGGAGGAGGTAGGGGTAGAGGAGGAGGAGGTAGAGGAGGTAGGGGTAGAGGAGGAGGAGGAGGAGGTAGGGGTAGAGGAGTGAGGAGGTAGAGGAGGAGGAGGTAGGGGTAGAGGAGGAGGAGGTAGAGGAGGAGGAGGTAGGGGTAGAGGAGGAGGAGGAGGAGGTAGGGGTAGAGGAGGAGGAGGAGGTAGAGGAGGAGGTAGAGGAGGAGGAGGTAGGGGTAGAGGAGGAGGTAGAGGAGGAGGAGGTAGGGGTAGAGGAGGAAGTAGAGGAGGAGGTAGAG